>NC_064303.1:41533464-41642267 GCF_023373825.1 Bactrocera dorsalis
TCGGATTGTAATGTCGGATGAGCTGCATTAGCTGGTCCGGCTGCAATAGCGTAGCCGGGATCTATTATCTTGGTCGGGATGGGATGTCTACCTCTACTAGCCTGGCGGAGTACTCCTCCCCAAACCTTGACTATTGCGGCCTTATATAACTGGACCATTCGCTTGTCATCTCAGGCTATCATCTTTATTTGGCCCTGGTATTATCCGGCATCCAGACATGACAACGGCGGACCTGGATTGCTTAGTAGCACTCTCTCTCGTTCGGCTGCTACAATTGGCGGGTCGAGCCTAAAATTTAGCACCTATGCTCTCGCGCAGTCAATGATTTCCTGGAGCTCCTTTGTAAGCTCCTCCTTGATTGGCGGCCACAGCTGCACCTTTCTCGACATGTGGACAGCTATAAGCTAAAAAATTAAAAAAAAAATGACCCGCTTTCTACAAAATCTGATGTACATATCTCCTAAACCACTTAAGATACTGTGAAAATGTGAATGAAATCTGATGACAACCCCATCCACTCCTGTTCAAGCTCCCAGAACCGAATATATGGACTCCAGTACCAATGGCGAACATTTGATGGAAATTATCGGTCAAACTGTGAAATATGTTGCTGAATTTCGGAGCAAGTTCTTTCCTGATAACAGTATGCCTGTATGTCAAAAATAGATTGAATCGGGGGAAAACTTCTCTTAGCCGCCATATACCTAATACAAACATTTTGGAACTACCTTTGTGCCAAAAATAGATAGAATTGGTCGAAAACTTAACCTGGTCCCTATATAAAAAAGATAAAATCGGGGCGATATTACCGATTACTTCCATATAATCTATATAACAACTTTCGCTTTTCTAATAAAACACATGTCGTCGTATATGTCCTTCAATGTGCCAGTTATATATTTGAAAAAATCCTTGAAAAATTAGGTCCAAATTATTGCAATCAACCCGTCTCGACCAGTCGACTGTCCACCTGACTTTTAATCGTACATGTTAGTCAAAATGTGATTAATGGAACTAAATGGACAAGTTTTCTTAAAAATTATGTGATTTAGTGTTGAATTAGAATGGAAATGGTCTATACAACACCTTGGTATAAACCTCCCTTTCTACATATATTATACTATACGAGTATATTAAATTAATCCTCTTCGATCGAGTTAATATCACATATCACACATAGCTCATTTGAGGAAGTTTTTAATATAATTTCAGCTAACGCAAACTAAATCTAAGTTCATGGTTTTCAATATAAGTCTAGAAGATACCAAATTTGATTGTAACTTATTCACGATTTCGTCGAGTTATAGATGTTTAAAAGCAACGTGTTTTCATTTTTATATAAAGTTTTTACATAAAGTTTTGCCAGCATCTGGAGGAACCTCGCCGGCTTTTTTCGTACAAGTTGCAAGAGCATATACTTATTGAATTATGATTTGCCCTTTGCTCCAAAAATAGGCCACAATTTCGGTGAACACCTCCTCATTCGACGAAAAATTTTTCTCAGTGATAATTTTTTTGAGATCTGAGAACAGCGAATAGTCGCTAGGGGACAGATCTGAATAATAGGTAGTTTTGGTTCGTTTTGGACAATTTTTGATCATAAGGTGACATACTTCAAAGGCACTATTAGGGAAGAATTCTATGCCGACATTGGTGCTTGATTTTCATTCTGGAAAGTGAAAGAATCAGACAGAATATATGAAAAGTAGACGTAGGTGTAGTCCGATTTCGTTCGTTTTCGTACTGGAAGAGAGTAATCTCATGGTAACAGTATTAATCAAATTTGGTTAATATCGGTCGAGTAGGTCCTAGAATATGGCTATTTACCAAAATGTGAGCGGTAACACGCCCTTCGTCCAGTTTTAACTCCGGCTCCTATAAAGTGCTATTGTATCATCACAAGTGTAAAATTCAATGCCTCAGGAGTGTTTATATTTATATTGATTTACCGCGCTTTTAGTAGCATATTGGGAGTATTGCGGGCTTATCATCCAATTTCGATGTGGTCCAATTACGCCCATATACAAACTCGACTCACTTGTATGTCAGGAACATGTGTACCAAGCTTCATTAAGGTATCTTAATTTTTACTCCCGTTCTCACTTACACAGACGAACAGATGGACGGACGGACAAGTGAATAAATATTTATTTTTGAAGGGCTACATTAAATCGCCATGTAGTACTGAGGAAAAAAGAACTTTGGGAAAGCATAACTTAAAAATATATTATATGTATGTATTCTTTTGTTCAACAGTTTGGTACAAATACATATGTATGCAGACATAGGAATGTAATTTAGGGCATTGCAAAAAATATGTTACAGTTAACGGTTGCCACCCTCTCCAAATTGCCCATGCGCATATCAACCCATTAACCACCCCATTTCATTCCAGAGAAAAGAAATTTTCACTTTCAAGAAAATTCCAGGGTCATTGACCAGCATGACGCTACCGCAGTTGGAAAATAGAAAATCTACTCAACCACAACGTCAAACAATCGCAGTAAGAAACGAAAAAATATGCAATCACTCACCATAAGCTAAGAATGTCCAAGTAAGTGGGAACGTTTTTAAGGGTTCTAGTGATAATATTCTACAAATACATATACATATGTAGATAGATACATATTCATATATCCTATTTTAAGTGAAAACGAAAGAATATGAAACAAAGTTTTAATTTGGTCAATGAATTATTTTGTTTATTAAATAGCTTGCATGTTGTTTATACTACGTACATATTACATATACATACGTGTGTAGATAAAAGTTTTAAAAGTCTGAGGGTTTAATTTATTTACGTTATGTATAAAAGGTAGCCATAAGCAAATATTTGCACATTGCATAAATTTTATCATAGAACAAGGTGCACACAATGTACATAGAATTAATAAAAGTAGAAAATAATAGTGTTGTCTTAAAGTAAATATGCCAAAATAGTTTATCTTGTAATAGCCATTGCTCTAAATAAATAACAACACAACCTTTTAAACAATTGGTTGTCTCAAAACATTTTTATTGAGTACACAATATAATCAATAAATTTTGGAATTTGTGAATGTAAAGCTATAGTTTTTCTTCTGTTCTATGCTGTTTTGTTATAAGTGAATATATTATATTCTTACTTTTACTTCTTATTTCTTTGTTTTGAGAAAAAACGTTTCCTTAAAAAGACGCAATAGGGTGTGCTACAGTTTTGGCCAATACTGAATGTATTTCTGTTGGCTGTTAATTATCTGCTCCGAATTGAATCTAAAAATTATTAAGTAAAACTGATACATATTTAC
This sequence comes from Bactrocera dorsalis, assembly GCF_023373825.1. Lineage (NCBI taxonomy): Eukaryota > Metazoa > Arthropoda > Insecta > Diptera > Tephritidae > Bactrocera > Bactrocera dorsalis. The sequence continues at coordinate 41,536,752 of NC_064303.1, forward strand.
ATATTTTCAAAAAAAACACAGAACAAATGGTTTTTGCGGCAAAATCAATTTATTTTTTTCAAAATAGCCTCCTTCTGCTTCAATACAGCTTTTTGCATGGCCCAAAAGCATGTCGAACGAGAGTTTTAGCTCGTTGGCTGCTATGGCCGCCAGTATGCCGGCGGATTTTTTATGAATTCATGCACAGTTTCAATGAAATTTGCGGTGTTCACAGATTTTGATTGACCCACATGTTGATGGTCATTTTTGTCCTCACGACCACTTTGAAAACGTTGAAACCACTCATGCACTCTGCACGGGGTAGGCAATCATCGCCATAAACTTGTTTGATTAATCGAACGTTTCGGTAAAAGTTTTACCAATTTTAAAACAAAATTAAAAAAAAACAAAATTAATAATTTAACAATATATGAAATGTTATGAAATTCTCACTGGACAATCAATAAAGATAGCAGATTCTAACGCACCAGTCGACATATAGATGGTGGTGTGGGATTCGTGGTGGGAGAGAGACTCCGTCGCCGAATTCTGTCATTCACCTCGGTGGATGAACGTCTAGTCCGCATTAAAGCAAAGTTCTTCAATATATCGCTGGTTTGCGCTCACGCCCCGAAGTAAGAGATGAACGATTTGACCAAAGACGCCTTCACTGAGCGCTTGAACCGCACCTATGAGACCTGCCCCTGCCACGATGTCAATCATGTCATCAGTGTGGGCAAAGAAGGTATCTTTGGCACTATGGTCGGTAAATTCAGCCTCCACTATGAAACATCCCCAATCGGGTTGAGGCTGATCAACTTCGCCGGTGCCCCAAAATATGGTTATCTGTAGTACTAGATTCCAGCATAAAAATATATTTCAAGCTACTTGGCTGTCCCCGCATCGAAAAGCAAACAACCAAATCGATCATGTTGTGATTGACGGAAGACACGTCTCCAGTGTTTTAGACGTACGAAAGCTGGTACGATGAGGAGTGCCGTATTGCAGCGAAGAGAAAATAATGAGATAGATACCGAGAACTGAAGAGGGAAGCCAGACGCTTTTGCAGGCTAAAAGAGAGGCCGAAATGAGCGAGTGTGAAGAGTTTGACAAGCTGGCCAATAGCGGTAATGCTCAAAAATTCTACAAAAAGATGCGGCGACTAACAGAAGGATTCAAGACAAAGCGATGGGGGTCTATGGATTCCAACACGGCGGCGAAGAACTGATAAGGAGCATGCATCAGCTTTTTTGTAAAATATAGTTGGACGAAAGCCTGCCCGACGATTGGAATCTAAGTGTGTTCTGCCCAATCCACAAAAAGGGAGACCCCATAATCTGCCAACTACCGTGGGATAAGCCTCCTCAACATCCCATATAAGGTTCTATTGAGCGTATTGTGGGAAAGATAAAGCCTATCGTCAACAAACTGTTGGGATCTTATCAGTGTGGCTTTAGGTCTGGAAAACTGACCAGATATTCACCATGCGCCAAATCTCGACTCAGACCATTTCGATTTGAAGGCCACCTTCGACAGCACGAAAAGGAACTGCCTCTATGCCTGAACTTGGTATCCTGACGTTGAGCAACACCAAAAGCTCCGTCAGGAGCGGGAAGGACCTCTCCTAGCCGTTCGATGTCAAGCGATGTTTCAGACAAGCAGACTCCCAATGGTGTGACTCTTCAATCTACTCTTAGAGAAAATATTTCGAGCTGTATAACTATACATAGAAGGTACCATCTTCTATAAGAGTGTACAGCTGCTAGCGTACGCCGATGATATTGATGTCATTGGCTTCAACACCCGCACGGTTAGTTCTGCTTTCTCCAGACTAGAAACAAATAGTCATCGCACCCGCGACTAGGCTTCAACGTCACTGTTGACAGACATAACTTCGAAGACGTTAATAATTTCCTGTATCTCGGAACCAGCATTAATACCAATGCCAATCTCAAAATCCAACGCAGAATATCTTTTGCCGTCGCATGCTGCATCGATTTTTTGTGAGTTTTTCTCAACATTTTCAAACAATACTGTGCCGCGACCACCGTATTCGCCTATTTAACGACATGTGATTTTTCGTTATTCGGCAAACTGAAACGATACTCCAGGGAAATCGTTTTGAGTCAATTGAAGCTATTAAATGTGAAGCCTACGCACATTGAAGACTATTCCGGAAACTGACTTTATCAACTATTTCAATCATTGGAAAAAAGTTGGCTCAAAGTGTATTGATGCCAAGAGGGATTACTTTAAGGGGGACGACAAAGATTTTGAAGAATAAGAATTAAAAAGTTATGTACAAAGTCTTACTATTTTTGTTCATCGTAATATCTTCCCATATTTCTTGAAGTGCTCTTGCAACCTTTTTCTACGGAGTGGTTTTGGCCACCTAACTGTTGTTTGCATCTCCTTAAGATAATCGAGTAAAATATAGGGATATACTATACATATGGGCGAGGCGCAGACCACATTTAGGAAAATACTCGACCGCTTTCAACCGAATTCGACACGCACCATTTGCCTGACATTTGAAATTTTATGAGCAAAAATTGTCAAACTACAACTGCTCAAGTTCCCAGATACTGAATATGTGCACCCCTGTTCCTACACCGGCCATTTTATCGAAATTAATGGTTAATGGGAGATATGTTATTTAAATTCGAAGCAAGGCCTTCACTGATAACATTATGCTTGAATGTATGTCAAAAGTGGGTTCAATGTGATGAAGACTTTCTTAAGGCATCATATGCCTAATCAATACAAAGATTTTCGAAATTATGAGTCGTCCCATCTTTCTCTCTATCCCCAATATAGCTCATATAATGATTTCTGGCTTTCACCTCATATTCAATCTTCTGGCTTAGGTTTATGTTTTCCACATCAACTCAATATATCATTTGGACCTACCGGTTAAGTTATATCACATAATTCTCATTTAAGAAAAATTTTAATAATATTTTCGTTGATGGGAAGTAAATTGTCAACATAACTTTGATTTCTGACCTACTTTGATGTGGTTTTTCCGGCTTCGGCTCACCTTTGCCACGATACTCGGCCGATTGATCGTCTGTTTCCAGGTCATAAGCATAGATCCAAACGTATCGCAAGTAATAATACGTTTTATTACGGTGTCAGAAAGCATTGTTTCACAGACGTTAACACGATGGTGCTTTCGAACGAATTTAGTGATTTATATCAAACACTAATGACTATTTTGGTGAAACATTTGGCTCAGATGCCACTGTTTTATGGTTATACAGATATCAATGGTTATATGGGGGCTAGGTCAAATTTTCGTCCAATTGTATCTACTTTAGGCACAAAGATATACTGTTATGACATATTCAGTAATTTTGTCCATTTTCACAATATGACATAGGAATATGAGAGAAATTCCATAATCCAAATTCAGTCAAAATCGGTCGGACAGATCCCGAGATATGTGATAGCACCAAAAAGTGAGCGGTGCCACACCCATCGCCCAATTTTCAGACCGGCTCCCACAAAGCTCTCACATACCATCTCGGAGGTAAAATTTATTTATTTGTTGTTTAGTTCTAGCGTGTATAATTAATTTTTTTGGTTCTCCAAGTTTCTCAAAAAGCAGGTGCACTTGGGGGATTTTGTCTCATACGTATTTTGATCAAAAAGAGAAAATTGTCCTCCAACACTTTTGCTATGCTCTGCGTATGCGCAACAATTTTCTACTTAAAGTTAAAATTAGACAGTCGATTATATATGTACATATTTTAGTTATACTCGTATACATATACATTTATATGTGAAACTTTTGTGTGTATTGCGATGCCAGAGAATTGTTTGTAAGTTGACTTGTTTGTCCATTGTACTCTTCGCTCTCTCTTCAAATTCACTGCGCATCACTGAATACAATTGTACATACATACATACTATATGTATGTATATAGAATTTTCACTACACATCTTCTTCCAATACACTTATGGTTAACTCTTGCCGCTGCGTAAATTCCGTGACCTATTTTCGATGTCTTTAAATTGGAGTTCAAAGACCTTTTATACGAAATTTCGTCTGCAAGTATTGCGCTGAATACTTGTTTTGGAAAAACCATAGAAACATGTACATTCCTATGTATATATGTACATACATACATATGTATATGAATACGTTTATTACTCACCAGTACGATAGATCAGCGAGAAACTAGTGAGTACATTAGTCAACACCTACCAGATTAATGAAAGTGCTGTTCATTCATAGATTTAATACTGGGGGCTATAGGTCGTAACCAATTGGTACTATTCACTAGGTGCCACACCACCTATCTCAACGATCTTTTCACTAGCTATCTCACTGTTATCACTACCAAGACTTACCACAGGACATACCATATACATATGTACATATGTATGTACATACATATAATTAAAAACACATTTTGTTTAAATATCAATATTTTTCTACAATTCCCTTTATTTTTAGTTATCCATTTGCCATAGGATTAATTCTGCAAAGCTCAGGTTATCTCTTTTATCATTCCCTTTTATGAACTCTCCTCTTCTGTTATAAATTCACTAGTTATGTACATTTAAAATATAAAATCACTATTTGTACCATACTTTCGGGATGTGGTTCCGCAACGTTGTACTGTAATTGGGAAAATAACCGCACCTTTATATAAATTCCTTTCATCACCCCTTTGCGTGGGCTTTTTCCATAATTAATTTTTTTTGTTGAGTTTTGTATTATTTGTTTTTGCATTATCGAAACAATGTTATATTTCTGGTAAATGTAAGATACCAGAAAATAAAATAAAGATCTGAATAATCGGTTGTAAGAAAAATAATAACTAGAATATCAAAATGCAACTATGTAATAAATTTCCTTTGGATGCGATATCGACAGTTCCGATAAATGAGCAGCTTCTTGGGAAGAAAATAACGCGTGCAAAATCGCTTGTATACAGACAGATGTACAAATCGACGCAGCTAATCACGCTGATCTGTTACAAACATCGTGACAAACTTAATATAGCATACCATGTTCAGCGTGCATATATGTACATAAATATGTACTTAGCTAATTTAAAATATTTTTGTATATCGCTTCCTTGTCGTGAACCCAAGAGGAAACAAGAGTCTGCTAGTAAATTTTATCGCTTATGCTGTGTGCCAAACGGTAGAAAAATGAAAATTGTGACAGATAGAAGTGAAAGTTTGATGTTTTTCGTGGTAAATCCGAATGTTAGAATTTTATTCAGCTCCTGAGCTAGGTAAAATGTTGACAACTTCAAAATATGAATACAGAGATGAATTCAGCAATAACGAACTGAAAAGAACCGTTGCATACAAATTAATAATTCGATTTGTGTTACGTGGGCAACTCCTCCATTTTATTTTAATTTCTCTTCTTAAATTCAATATTTTTCTTAAGCCTAGATACAAATATTAATCTTATCTACAATCCACTTAAGATAGTTCATGTGTTATAAGTGGAAAGGTTCATCTTACAATCTATGAATTGCATCTTGGGACCACTTAAGACGGACCATGTTAGCAAAGTACAATGTTTCAATACGGACCATATGGGTCGTAAGTGTCATATTTATGACAAATAAAAGATATGTTCGTGTAATATGAACTGGTGGTATTAACTTAGAGAATAAGTATGTTACAAAACATGGTATTAATTGTTTATATTATTATATATTTCATTCAATGTAGAAATGATATTCTATATAAAGAATGTTCTTGACTCCTTATGAATTTTTATTATTTAGCCGAAATATTGCTAACTAAAATTAAAATGAAAGAATTAAGTAAAAAATATATATTTGTAGTTGATTGAAAAAATATTAAAGTAAAGGTATTCATATACATATACATATGTACAGTGAAGATCTAATTAACTCATATGTACATATGTAGGTGTAACGAATGCAAGTAACGTCATAATAGCCTAGCACCTACTTAATTAACAGTTCATGGTTATGTAATATAATTTTATTATTTCAACTAAACAAATGATTGCTACATAAGCCAGAATTTATAGCTTTATTTTCATCTATGTATTTGTGTATGTATGCTAGTGTACTACAATGTTTTCATCAATGGCTACAATGATGGTGATGGTCATAAGCGCTATGGAGTTCATTGAACTATGCAGTGCTTTCTAATGCCGCCTATTCTCTTATCCGATTTTCCATTTCACGTTTCCAAGCAACTTAACGATTTTTGAAAATATCTATACGTTGTTTGTTTCCACTTGTACATAACTATTTTCCAAAGGGTGGTTTGAGAGTGATTAGAAGAAAAGTGAAAGTTTTCAGTTATTTCCAAATAGAACTAACGTACTGAAGTACATATGTATGTATATTTGCATGAACACTTGCATACACACATACGTATGTATGTGCGTAGGTATATAGTATTAGTGGAAGCAGGTATTTTCTTATTCTTTTACTCAAAAGGAACTTATTGGGGAATGATTTGCGGTGATACAAAAACCAAATACTCTACAAAATACTCTACAGGTATCTACTTTTCCTGTAGCTCCTTTCAGATTTTTTTCTTCTCCAGTAACTACCTCCCGGCTGCCGAATACGAATACTTACTTTTATTAACAATAAACAACTTACCTTAATTATTACACCACCACGTAAGTATATACATATGTACAAAGACTACATAAGACTATATTACTTTCAAAAATATGCCCTTACATAGAAAAAGCTCTTTTATTAAGGGCATTGATACTGATACAGTTATTCAAGACGAAAATAAGCTCACTAACTCTTCTTGTGTTACATAACTTCCCTGCTGGGATACCACAACTTACATATGTATGTACATATGTATCTATTTTCAGAACTAATACTATCTCGAATATGAACTACATCATTGGTAACTACATACTACAAGTGCATATTTTTTATGAGGAAACATAAGCTGCAATAAAGTATTAAATAAGATGACCTTTATTTTTTTCGAAACAGAATAAAGATTACTACCGCTATTTATAAAATATTATGGAGGATGAAGTCATGTGTAGAAGTTCACGGAAGTGAGGAAAGTTCTCTGATCGCCATTCACTAGGGAGTGGCCAGTAACGATTATTTTACATATGGCTCAGGCAGCTCACGACTTCCGGTATTTGATCAAGTATTCTCTGGGTAGCCTAAGAACATCCGTTTAAAGGCGAGATAAAGTGAGAAACGCCCCAAATGAAAAAGCGTAAACAGCCTCGGATGAGAGACCCCCCTTTTGATGACGACCATGACAAACGAAATAAGGATTACGATTTGAGGGCATGCACCTGGAATATCCAGTTCCTTAATTGGGAAGGTGCCGCTGCCCAGCTGGTTGATGTCCTCGTTAGAGAGAAGGCTGACATCACCACCGTCCAAGAAATGCGATGAATGGGACAAGGACTGACGCGAGTAGGTCTTTCTGGCATTAACTACAGTGCCCATATAATTGAACGCAAGTTTGGTGTGGGAATCGTGATGGGAGAGAGACTCTCTGATTTGCGCCCACGACCCGATGGAAGAGAAGGACAATGTAACCGAATTTTTATTATGGTTGCTGTTTCCAGTACGCAATAGAATGAGTCCTATCTGCTAATGTACCTACTTAATTCCTCATAAACATTTAGAACGTCTCTTTAATGTGCTTTTCTAAATTTTCTTTTAATATAGATAGATAAAAATATAGTATGTACATCAGATCACTAATGGGAGACAAGTCCTTTCATATACCACAGGGCCGACTCGTCCATTAGACAAATTAGACAATTGGCTAGGGCGCAAGAATTTTGGGCCGGAATTTTGGCTAACTTCTTTTACATATTTTTTTCAATATAATATAAAATAATTTACAAAATTACTTTATTTATTTCATTTATATATAATGTACAAAATCATAGTTGAAAGATCATTTGGTCACAAGAAATTGAAAGCACGATTGTTTCCAAAATCACTATTTTTTTTCCGAAAAACTGCGCGTCGTAAACGTCTGTGAAACAATGATTTTCGACAACCAGGATTCATTAAACGTATTATTACTGCAGGGAAAACGGGCCAAACTGTCAACATGTAATACTATTTAAGTGTTATGCGTCACTTTCGTGAAGCTATTTATAAAAAGAGGCCAGAATTATGGGCCGACAACTCTTGGTTTTTGCACGACGATAATACACTGTCGCATACTGCATTGATTCTTCGTGAGTATTCGCCTAATTCAGCTGAAGACATCATCCCTTATGTTGGACTACTCTACATACATCCTCAGAAGTAGGTAAATGGGTAATACAACGGCCATTGCAAATGAGGAGCATATCGCTGCAAAGAGGCAGCGCTCAAGGGAGCTTACAGGGGCGGTGGAAAATAGTGGAAATAGGGCAACGACAGAATCCGGACGGGCCAACTAGCGACGGGAGTGTGTTTAGAGTGGTGAAATCTATCAACGAAGATGGAGGCCAAAGCTACATCCTCCAGATCAATAAGGACGGCATCAAAAACACGGTAGAGACTGGTGAAGTAGAAAAGGATATCAGCACAGAAGAGATCATGGCTACTTCACTTGTCCTATAGGAGCGAGAATCCTGGGAAAACTTTTGAAGTGGTTTTGAAAAGGACAACGAGGTGTCGAGACCTACGAAACTAATTCGCTAAAGTAGCGGAGAGTGGACGGACAACTGCCAGAACTCATTAGAAGACCTAGTCAGTGTGTACTTTCCAAGCTGTTAGGACGCGGTAAGTCCTAACTACGAAGGGAGCAGTAATGCAAACGTTCCCGAACAACACATCTTTACGGAGAATGAAATAGAATGGGCAATCCGCTCATTCAACCCATACAAATCTCCCGTTACAGACACAATCATTCCAGCAATGCTACAGAATGCACTCTGTCTATCCGTGCCATGGCTAAACGCGATTTCTAGGGGGGAGAGGCTAGGGTGGCTTTCATACCGAAGGCAGGTAGAAACCACCCAACGTACTCAAAAGAGTTTTGGCCTATAAGCTTAACTTCCTTCCTTTTGAAAACGCCAGAAAGATTTTGGACGCGCACATTAAGGCCACGCCGCCCTCTAGTATCTTGTCCAAGTATCCAGTCAATAGGTATTGATCCCGCTATACAAGGCTAGATCAGAAGCCTTTTGACCTGTAGACGGATAAGAGCTGAATAGAACGATGACTGAACCTTGAAGGCAAAGCCCCTAGGATAGTGACATTAGCGGACGACATTTCCATCTTAATATCGGGTAGGTGTCTTTAGACCATTAACAGTATTATGACCACCACTAACAATACAGTCCAAACGGTAGTTCAGAAGTACACAAAATTCCTATTGGCTGACAGATCCAGAAGACTGCAGGAAATGTTTAGAGCAGGGCACCAAGGAAACAGTGGGACATCTATTGTGTATTTGTTCCGCATTGGCAAGACTCCGCTGTAAGCATCTCCCCACTGGAGGAGGTATCGATAGTGAGTCCACAGATCCTGTTAAAATTCACGTCAAGCGCAGGCATCGTTAAGGATGACTACTTCTCCTGCACGTAGAAACTGAACTCCAACTGATATCGCAAAAGATTAAAACTGGTCTATGAGTGGCTTATTGCCTACCAGTTTAACCTAACCTTTAAATTAAAAAATGCACATTTATTAAAATTTTGTGACAAAAATTCGTTTTATATCTCTTTATTAATTTGTGGTGACCTCCTTTAGTGTTTATGACACTTTCAACACATTTCGGGATGGATTCATATAAAACCCTTAAGTAGTTAAGTTTATTTTTAAAATATTATTACTAAATATTGCAGCAACGCTGCTTTAATCTCGACTGCATTTTTACATCGGTCTTGTAAACTTGTCCCTAAGTTAGTGCGGTCTTCTCTTACGCTAGGGTTTCCTTTCTTCCTTCTTCTCTAGTTTGCCAATTTTAGGATATTTCTCCAAAAAAAACATTACATTGAGCTGTCGTTTAAATGTATTTATGCTACTAATTTATTTGCATTTTTGATTAGCCAACAAAATAATAATAGCTTTTTGTGACAAAGAAAGCTGCATTTTCTTATGCCTGATTTTGATTTATTATAAAGAAAACGCGAATTACAATAACTAATCACACAACCGGATGCTTTGAAATTCATGGGATTTAAAGCAAAATGTCAAAAAAGTTTCTCTGCATAGCCGTAATACCGTTTACAATGAATTTGTAGAAAGCACTTGCTGCGGTTTTTTTGTTTCGCTGGATGTATGTAGGTCACACCGTTGGTACCGTCCATTCTTCTTTTTATTTGTCGCCCAATAAATCGTATTTTCTTGATCACTTGATCAGTCTAGCCCAAGTTCTGTAACAATAAAATATGATACGATCAAATGGCCTTAAACTTTGAGCCAGCTAGTCATAAGCACTGTATCGTATTTCTTTCCGTTTCATATTAGCTGTATATCAAAACTGACTTTGTTGAAGTGGAGCAGACCGTTTTCCAGCGATTTATTACGTAAAATGCAACGAATATAGTTCTCCATATGATATAATGGACCGGATAACATTTGCGTACAGCCAATAACCATATGTGGTCGAATGACTCTCAATCTTAGTTTTTATTAATGTTAACATCAAGATATTAAACAGAACGGTACCAAAATTAAACAGTGAGATTTTTGCCTGCATAGCAGTGACATTGACCTTCTTGCTGTCTCAGTTTGGTGTCTAGTGATTTTTACTTCCGAAATGTTCAATTTTCAAAGTGATCGTTAGGTCATAAATGACGATCAACTTGTGGACCAATCAAAATCCGTGATCACCGTAAATTCATCAAAAATCAGCCGAAATCATCATTAAAATTCATGGAAATGGAAATGAATATCTCCAAAACATCGATTTATCGCATTTTGACCGAATATTTGGGCTTACGAAAGGTGTATGCACGGTTTGTTCCGCACAAATTGACTGACGACCAAAAATTGCTCAGAATCCAACATTCGAAGGACATCATTAAATAGGTCAAAAAGGTCAAAAATCACATTTTAACGATTAACCACTCCCCGTATTCACCTCATATGGCACCTTGGTTTTTTCCTTTTCGGAAAATTGTATTTGCCCATGAAAGGAAAGCGTTATGCAGACGCAGAGGCCATTCAAAAGGCTTGCACCGGCATACTGGTGGCCATACCAGCCAACGAAGCAAAACACTCGTTCGATATTCTTTTGGATCGTGCAAAAAGCTACATATATTGAAGCGAAGGGGACTATTTTGAATAAAATAAATTTATTTTACCGAAAAAACCATTTGCTCTGTTTTTTAAGTCCTGTTTACTTTGGAACGCACTTTTAGTACTTTCCCTATGATTCATACCTTCTAATTGAATACGCTATACTATGTGCAATAATTTTATAATAATTCTAATTCTGTTCTTCTAATCATCACTATGACACCAATTTTAACAGTAATATAGTTATGGTTATTGGTTAAATTATAGGTGCCATAACAATAACCATATAAAATATATACGGGCAATACTGTGTACAATTAATGGTGCCCTACCATAATGTGTATGACGTTACGGTATGGCCCCTCTAATTGAATCCTATGGCATCATCGTTTTGGTTTGACACATTTTCATTATCTTTCACCAGGAGGTAAAAAAGCAGCACGAAAAACGATTTCAGGATTAATTAAAAGTAGAGTAAATTGAAAGTAATATCTATGTTTTATTTAACAAATCAGTGTTTAGACTAAGGACGGACTGATTACAAAGTTCGTTAGTATTTACAATATTTTCTGTGAGGTTAATCAGTGATTAATTCAAAACTTCAATAAAATGTACGCTTTATATTAAATAAAAAAGTTAATCCCATGATAAAAATATAATTGTTTATTCAAATTGATATCATTCATATATCGACATAATTGCACATTAACACCAATGACTACATAAAGAGGAAACTAAAAATAATTTCAAGAGGAAAAATCTTGAACAAATACCTGTTACATAATACCTTATAATATAATAAAAATTGTCGTACAATTTAAAACTCAATATGTTGTGTTCCAATTTACATTTAAATTATATTTGTTATAGTTATACATTTTTGTTGTTATTCATATAACCCTTGAAGGCAAATGTTTAGACGTAGCATGTTTAAGTTGCCTTTATTTCTTAAGGTACTTTTTTGTAAAATATACTATTAAACATATGTCTTTTTCATATTAGTGGAACATAATTTGAAAACAAAAGGCTGATGTACTAAAAAATAAAATGCTTATTGTGTTGCTGATGGTTGCTCCGGTTGCTGTTGCGGCGCTAAACGAGTCACAAAAGCGATGCCACTATGTATGATCTTACCAACAACCGCAGGAGATGAGGCGGCTAAAGCCTCGGCTTTAACGCGAAGTTCCGCAAAAGCGTTCCGGGTATAAGGATTGCGTCTGGAACTATAACGCATAACCAAGAAATGATAGTAAACTATCGGAGTCATTAGTCCTGCTTTTCCTCTGAAATAGATAAGCAAATTTGCAAATTATTAAAAATGCTTTTTACTGCATTCATATTCAAAAAAAGTTTTTATATGAGTAATTCACTTTTGATGTTGATTTAATTTAATTGCAAACAAATTTCAAAATGTTGTATACAATAGTTATAGAATGCTAGCTATCAGGAAAAAATGGAATGCGAAAATTGACAAGTTGTGACTGATACACATACAACTTTTGCATCGCTTTAGGAAAGCTATTGAAAGTATTGCCATTTTCAGCGACAGTCAAACGGCACTTAATGCGATCTCATCTTACTAGATTAAATCGCTATTGGTGCAGGAGTATATAAAACGTCTGAACCTTCTTAACAGTTTGCAACCGATTGCAGCTCATTGGGGTGCCAGATTCCTTACAGGATGGTCGGGCCGGAACCCTGTTTTGCGTTCGGTTGGTTTCCATTCCATAAAGGAGCTGCAAGAAGGAGAGAGTAGGCAGAGTGAGATATGAACACCTTACAGACTTGCGCCGGGCGAAGTTGTTAGCGGGTGGTTTTACCCGCGTTAAGTTGAAAAGTATAATACCCTCCCCAGAGACACAAGGCAGTCTAAGCTCAAGATGCTCCTGTTTAACATTGGTGCAAACTACCGGTTTTACGCCATGAAGTCGGAAACCTGAAAGATTGTTTTATGAAATTTATTTGTGGAAAACAATTTCGGACAAATGACCACCACGGCTGAGTTTACACTAGCTTATCCGATCCACCCAATTTTGGAGTACTTTCTCGATGATTTCAGGCCTTAGGCAGCTACAGCACCTTGAATCTCGTACTTTAGATCTTGAATTGTTTCTGGATGGTTGGCGTAACATTTATCTTTAACAGCTCCCCACAGAAAATAGTCCAACGGAGTTAAATCGCAGCTTCTGGGAGGCCAATTCACATTACCTCTTTTGCTGATTATGCGATTTTCGAAGACGTAAAAGATTGAGTGTAGCGTTTGCTGTATGGCACGTAGCGCCGTCCTGCTGGAACCAAATGTTGTCCAAGTCTTCCTCTTCAATTTGCTTGAAAAAAAATTCGGTTAACATTGCGCGATATCGCTCACCATTGATAGTTGCGGCGGTTCCTTCTTCATTTTCGAAGAAAAATGGGCCGATGATTCCACCAGACCAAAATCCGCACCATACAGTGATTCGTGCTGGGTGCATTGGCTTCTCGACGATTACGTGCCGGTTTTCTGTGCTCCAATTGCGACAATTCTGCTTGTTAACGTAACCATCGAGTTCGAAATGAGCCTCGTCCGAAAAGATGATTTTTTGGTAAAATTGACCATCCTCGGTCAAACGATCTTCTGCCCAATCTGCGAACTGTAGACGGTTCGGGTGGTCAAGTGGCTTTAGCTGTTGCGCCAATTGAACTTTATATGACTTCATAGCGAGGTCTTTTTTCAAAATTCGTCGCAAAGTTGTTCGCGGAATGTTTAATTTTTGCGATCGATGGCGAGTTGAGGTGGATGGATTCTCACTAACATTTTCAGCCACAGTCGCAATATTTTCGGTTGAACGCGCGGGAAATGAACGTTGACGTTTTGGTTTATCTACCAACGAGCCAGTTTGGGTTGAAAACTCACCAATTTGGAAAAAAGTTTTCAATATTTCCCAGTTTTCTTATAGTGAATAGCGACCCATTTCGTAAATTTTAGACTTTTTACTGAATATCTGTCACTTTCCGAATGGTATTTGACGTTTCATGGAGTCATGTGTAGAAGTTCACGCAAGTGAGGAAAGTTTTCTCTGATTGCCATTCACTGGGGAGAAACGATTATTTTACATATGACTCAAGCAGTTCACGACTTCCGGTCTTTGACCACGTATCCTCTGGATAGCCAGAAAACATACGTTTAAAAGCGAGCTAAAGTGAGAAGGCAAAACATCCACTCCACAGGGTTGTGCGCTGGGTTTGGGACCCGCCAGGTGAAAAACATTGCCAATAAAAAAGTGTAAACAGCTTCGCATGAGAAACCCCCCTTTTGATGACGACCATAGCAAACGAACCAAGGATAACGATTTAGGGGAATGCACCTGGAATGTCCGGTTCATTAATTGGGAAGGTACCGCTGCCCAACTGGTTGATGTCCTCGTTAGAGTGAAGGCTGACATCACCGCCGTCCAAGTATCTGCGTTGGCGGGACAAGGACTGAAGCGAGTAGGTCCTTTGCATGAACGTCTAGCCACAAACCGCATCAAAGCGAAGTTTATCAACATAGAACATAAGAGAAGGACGATGTGACCAAAGATGCCTACTATGAGCGCTTGAAGCGCACCTATGAGAGCTGCCCCCGCCATGATGTCAAAATCGTGTTTGGCGACTTTAATACATAGGCTGCTATATATATTTCTGGACTAGGCAACACTAAGTGTCGCCAGGTGTAATCTGACATTTCCATTGGAAAGTTTGACATTTTTTAGCATAACATCACTCAGAACGTTTTGTCATTTCACCGTGAATTGTTTTATTTACAGGGAATTAAAAAATTCATCTCGGCCAAAAAATGGAATTAACTCGTGAACATTTTCGTGCGATCATTTTTCACAACTTTCGACGTGGATTATCACGACAAGAGTGCATCGATGAACTAAAATCTTTGTATGGCTATGAAGCACCATCCTATAGCTCTGTGAAAAACAACGTTACAACGAATTCAATCGTGGCCGACGCTCGCTCAAAGACGAATTCCGTGAAGGTCGTCCAAAAACAGCCGTTGTGCCAGAAAACATCGATGCCGTACGTGAACTGATAATGCAAGACCGTCATGTAACATACTTTCAGATAGAGGCATGCCTATGCATTTCTCCCACCAGCATACATTCGATATTGCATGAACACCTGGCCGTAAAAAAGGTTTTTTCTCGTTGGATCCCGCACAATTTGACAATCGCTCAAAAAAAGGCTCGTGTGGATTAGTGTAAAGAAATGCTGAAAAAATACGATCGCGGTGCTTCAAAAGACGTTTATAAGATCGTCACAGGTGACGAATCATGGATCTATGCGTATGAGCCCGAAACAAAACAGCAATCGACCGTGTGGGTCTTCCAAGACGAGCCAAATCCAACGAAAAAAAAACCATTTTCGTTGATAAATATTCCTATTTGCATTATTAGGCCAGAAATATATATAGCAGCCCTCGTACTAGGGTGGGCAAGGAAGATATCATTGGCGCAACAGTCCGTAAATTCAGCCTTCACGAGGAAACATTCCCAAATGGGTTGAGACTGATCGACTTCGCAGTGGCCCGAAATATGGTTATTTGTAGTATTAGATTCCAGCATAGGAAAATTCATCAAGCTATCTGGCTGTCTCCGGATCGAAAAGCACTAGATCGATCATGTTAAGGCAGACGGAAGACATGTCTCCGGTGTTTTAAATGTGCGTATGCTCCGAGATCCTAACATCGAATCGGACCACTATCGCACCGAGAGCACTCATAACAACTTTGTATATGGGAACTGTTAGACTGCATTTCAAGCTCCTTACGCACAGCTGCAAACGAAACCACTGGTTTTCGGACAATGCAAAAGACGTGACGCAGCGAAGAGAAAACAGACTACCTACATCGCAACGTTACGATCGACCACAACACGTGCGGGATGGGATAGATACCAAGAGTTAAAGAGGGAAGCGAGACGCATTTACAGGCAGAAAAAGAGAGCGTGAGTAGGAAGAGCTTCATAAGCTGACCAACAGGGGAATTGCCCGAAAATTCTACGAAAAGATGCGGCGACTAACGGAAGATGTTAAGACCGAAGCATACTCTTGTAGAATCCCCAGAGGTAATCTCATAACCGATGCTCAGAGCATACTTAAATTATGGAGGCAACGCTTCTACAGCCTGCTTAATGGCAATGGAGGCATAACGCCAGGTGAAGGCGAACCCGATTCCCCAATCGATGACGATGGAGCAGATGTTCCTTTGCCCGACCATGAAGAAGTTTGAATAGCAATTACCCGTCTGAAGAACATCAAAGCGGCGGGGGCCGATGGATTGTCGGTCGAGCAATTCAAAAACGGTGGCGAAGAAGTGATAAGGAGCATGCATCAGCTCCTTTGTAAAATATGGTCGGACGAAAGCATGCCCAACGTTAGGAAATCTGCGCCAATTACCGTGGAATAAGCCTCCTCAACATCACATATAAGGTTATATCGAGTGTATTGTCTAAAAGATTAAAACCAAACTGATTAGACCTTATCAGTGTGGCTTTAGTCCTAGAAAATCAACAACCGACCAGATATTCACCATGCGCCAAA
Source organism: Bactrocera dorsalis (assembly GCF_023373825.1). Taxonomy (NCBI): domain Eukaryota; kingdom Metazoa; phylum Arthropoda; class Insecta; order Diptera; family Tephritidae; genus Bactrocera; species Bactrocera dorsalis. The sequence goes on from NC_064303.1 coordinate 41,553,497, forward strand.
TCTTGGAAAATACTCGTGAGAAGAATTTACGTCGATTTCAAAGCTGCTTTTGACAGCACGACTATCCCCGCACAACTATTACGTCTGTATAACTGACGTTGAGCAAAAGCTCCGTCAGTATCGGGAAGTACCTCTACGAGCCGTTCGATACCAAACGAGGTTTCAGACAAGGCGACTCCCTTTCGTGCGGCTTCTTCAATCTGCTCTTGGAGAAAATAATTCGAGCTGCAGAACTTAATCGAGCAGGTACAATCTTTTATAAGAGTGTACAGCTGCTGGCGTATGCCGATGATATTGATATCATTGGCCTAAACACTCCAGCTCTAAAAGTTTTCGACGCAGTACCCGCCTGGGGAAGCAAAGGAAGAGGAAGACCTCCACTCCTTTGGAAAGACCAGGGGAAGAAGGACCTGGCTTCGCTTGGAATCTCCAATTGACGCCACCTTGCGAAAAAAAGTAACGACTAGCGCGCTGTTGTTATAGTTTATGTATGTATAAATTTTTCATAGTCCTAAGCAGAAAGCTTGCAAGATGTTGCTACAGCATATAACTGCAACCTAACGGTTGTTTGTATGTTATCACCTAGAACTAAGCGTGATAGATATGCAGTTATATATACGAGTACATATGTATTAGAGATGAGCGATAATGCGATTTTTCGATATCTGTGATTTCAGTGATTGCTATTTTTAAATCACTGTGATTTTATATATTATATACGAAGACTTTTTTGTTGTTGGTGTAGCGGCAGATTCTGCCGATTTTACAGTGTTTGCCCGAATAAAAGTCCGGGTCCCTTCCAGTTAACAAACGACTATCGTGGGAACGACGGAACCTTTTGTCGTTATTGGCGGCAAATTCTCTTTTGGTTCCTGTAACTCGAGTCAAGTTTTTCCGCCTTTCTTTTCACTATATTTTCGCAAATGTTGGAGCGGTTCGGCGCCTGAAACTTAGAGCTTATTGCATAGTTCATTTGTATGTTGGTATGATCCGCTTTTAATATTTTCAAAGAAAAACTAATTACGGGAATTCCATAATCCATCAGAATGTTTTGAATACCCGCTAATAATATTTTCAAGACCAAATTAATAACGGGAGTTTCCTAATCTTTGGGAAAATTTAAAAAACCGTAATTTTTTTATTCCATATTTTTTTCTGAAATTAATTAATTACAATTCTTGCTTTAAATTAAATAATATTCGGTTAAACGAAATAATTATAAGAGCATCTTAATAAAAGAATAAATAAATATGAAACAGTAAAAGTAACTCCATTTTTATTAAAATTCATAAATGTTATTAAAAACTTAATTTAAATATTTATACTATATATATATTACCATAAAAAGAGTTTCAATTTGTACTCTAAGCTAATTTTTTAAATTCATCACAAAAGCTTTCAAATAAGTAAAATTAAAAATTTAATTATATAAAATTAAAATATTTCATAAGCAGTTAAAACTTCTGGTTGTTAAAGATGTTTTATATGAAATTTTTGTTTTGCAAATATTGCATTTTGCATATATTTCACATACTACTTCAAACATCTGCCATACTTCACTTCTTTTCCTTGATACATTTCTTGCCATTATTAAAAATTACATGAACGTTATACTCAAAACTTTAAACCGCTATGACGAAAAATAGCATATACGCATATTTATATACATATACAATACCCTGAAGAAAGCTGCTACTTTTCTGCTATTTGCTATTGTGATCGCATGTACTCGTACTATTCGCAGGTTCGAACTGCGATCGCAATCGCAGTTCATAGAAGCGAACTGCTATTTATAAAATGTGATCGCAGTTGCGATTTGTGATTTTTCAATCACAGTGAAAAAATCACCGGTAGTGAAATATCGCTCATCACTAATATGTATATACAAATGACTAGGATGACGAGACGAATTGAAATCCGGATGTCTATCTATTTGTCCGTTCGTCCATCCGTCCGTGCAAACTGTTACTTAAGCATAAATTGAAACCTTTATAAGGAATAATTTTTTAGTGTTATAACTTAACATGAAACTGAAATAGATAGATGTAATTTGGCACAGAGCATCGCAGTAGCAAGGTGCACTTTATATGCCTCAACGCAAATCCCTTCCGTGCGAAGCAATTAGTCCGGATCAGCCATGAAACGTGTGACAGGTGCTTAAAGTGCGGTTGGATATCACACACATGGCGCCTGGTCCAAAAGATAAATGTAACTATTTTTTGTTTATTTATTTATTTATAATGTTTATTTACGTATTTAACGGCGTGAAATATTGTTTGCTGAGACAAGTTCTAGTTAAACTATTACCTGCAAACAATATTTCATATTATATATTCATATTAGCGGAAGAAGACATATTACGAGCACTGGCAGGTCAAGATGATTGTGACACTGAATTACAACAAGAATCGGATGATGATGTGATCATATCAGTGCTCAAAGTAATACAAATATCCTACTTGCTGACATACCGTATTCGAACTCAAATTATGATGATGCTCACTTTGTCCTAGACAAAAAGATAGGACGACTAGCTACACTAATCAAAAAATGTGATAAGCCTATATGCATGTTGCAAGCAGATTTTAATTGTCTAAACCAGCGTTTCCCAAATGACGGGTCGCGACCCGGTACCGGGCCATCAAAATAAAATACCGGGCCGCAACATTCCCGCCTTGTTTTTAAAATAATACCTACTATCGATCGATCGGTGCATCGTAATATTCGTAAGCGGAGATAGGCGCGCGCTCGTGCTACTCACCGCTGATGACTGACCTGAAGTTGAAACAAAAGAGCGATGCGAAAGCTCAGCCAGAGAACTTAAAGATATAGAGTAGGTGCAAATTGAATTCTGTATGATGTTCGATTGGACGGCTAACAGAGCTTACGAGGTGTGTTCAAAAAGTATCGCGAATTTTTATTTATTCATGCATATCTACCTCATACAAATAATTATATGTGCATTTTTGATTTTGATTATATTTTTTGTTCACTGGTATTTTTTGAATTTTGGTGAATGTAGAATAAACGGCTGATATGTTGCCGTTAACATGCAACGAAAATTGTTTCATTCTGCTCTCTTTCGTTGTACCGTTACATTAAGAATCTGCTTGTGCATTGGGTATTGCGTAGTAAATATTTATATGTGCAAAATCAGTCTAGCTGATCTTTCTTGCTGATATTGTCGCGGATAAATCTTTTAGCGTGAAAATTTGTTTGCAAAACTATTGTAGGTGTATTCACTTGATGAATTATTTGAAATTTTAATACATTTATTTAACTTTAAGCCTAAAATGCCTCGTGGTACTAGTTTGTCAGCCAAGGAACAAGGAATAATTATAGGAATGCATGAAGGCGGTTCCAAAATATACGAGATTGCATCCAGACTAAAGCGGCATCGAAACTGTATATCAAGATTTGTTACAAACCCCACCAATTATGGTACAGTGCGACGCAGCAGAGGGAAAACCAACATTGATGATCGGTGCAAACGGATGATTCGACAGCTAGCAGTAGCGGATTCGATGAGTAGCAGTCAAATACGGACCAAGTTAAGACTGCAAATAACAAGGAATAGAATTGTTCAAATTATTCATGAAAATAAGTTTATCAAACACACCTTCATGGTACCTAAACCAAAGCTCTTGCAAAGGCATATTATAGCACGTTTGCAGTTTTCAAATAAATACCAATTCTGGGCCGAAGAGTGGCAGAATATAGTGTTTAGTGACGAAAAAAAATTCAATTTGGACGGCCCAGATCATTGCAAGAAATATTGGGGAGATTCGCGTCAGGAACGACGTTCCTGCTACAAGCGAGGCTTTGGAGGCGGTATCTTGATGGTATGGGCTGCAATCTGCTTCAATGGAAAGATACCTATATGCTATATATCCACTCAAATGAATGCTAGTATGTATGTAAATCTTTTGGACAGTGAGTTGATAGAATATGCTGGCAATATTTATGGCGATAACTGGACATATCAGCAGGATAACGCTTCAATCCACACGGCACAGGTTACGAAGCGATTCTTTAATGACAGGCAAATTCCCGTATTACAATGACCAGCATTAAGTCCGGACCTAAATCCGATCGAAGATCTCTGGGGGATCCTCTCTGCACATGTTTTCCAAAACGGAAGGCAGTTTGAGACCTTAAATTAGCCATAGAGCAAGAATGGGCCAATATTGACATAACTATTCTACAGTCATTAGTTAATTCTATGCCAAAGCGGCTTAATTTAGTTTTAAAAAATAAGGGCAAAACTATTGACTATTAAAGTAGAGATGTCTTTTAGTTGAACTCAAATGAATAAGATTTACAGGAAAAAATAGAAAAATGCACATATAAATATTTACTATAAGCATAAACTTAAATTTTGTTTTTTAGTTCAAAAAAATATTTGAAATTTGTTATTTTTTCTTTTTTTATATCTTATGTAATAATAAAAATTAACCAGAAATATTTTGCAATTTTATAATCTTTTCTTTTTTTGCAAAAAGTTGATGCACATATAATTATTTGTATGAGGTATTTTGTCCCCTTCAAAGTAATCCCCATGAGTTATTATACACTTGTGCCAACGGTTTTTCAAATCTTCGAAGCACTTCAAAAAACATTAATTTTTTTTTATCTTCTTCAGCTCCTCCTTCGAAGCCGTCTTTATCTCGTCAAGAGAAGCGTAACGTCGTCCTTTCATGGGCCTCTTCAGTTTCGGGAACAAGAAAAAGTCACAGGGGGCCAGATCTGGGGAATACGGTGGCTGCGGCATCATTAGTGTGTTGTTTTTGGCTAAAAAGTCGCGCACAAGCAACGATGTGTGAGCAGGGGCGTTATCGAGGTGCAAAAGCAAATTTTGTTCTTCCACAAATCCGGGCGTTTCGTGCGGATTGCTTCGCGCAAATTGCGTATAACTTGCAGGTAATATTCCTTATTGACCGTTCTTCCCTGTGGCAAGAACTCATGATGCACCACGCCCCTGCAATCGAAGAAAACTGTCAGTTACGATTCGCGATACTTTTTGAACACACCTCGTATAGAATTCTAGTACGGAATTCACCATTCCCGCTGCTATTTAGCGGAAATGAGCACGTTCAAAGGCAGAAATATATGTAAAACGAATGAATTCATGCGATAATGAATAAAGAGAAATGCTTTGAAGAAAAATATACGAAGTCACGCAGAGAATATAAAAAAGCATTCTCTGAGTCACATAAGCGTGATCTTGTATCATATGAACCATTTTTTCAGAAAAATTGTAAAAATTTTAATTTTTTTTACAAAATCGTGAAAAATTAGGTAAAAAATAATTTAATTATATTTTTTAATTTTTAAATAATCTAAACATGGCATTGCAAGGTAACAATGTAACAATATTTAAAGTTCCAAACAAAGTGGAAGCTGCAAGAAAAAAGCTTATAGTGTAGTTACAACGCGCGGAGACAGGGAACTTTAAAGCATTTAGTAATTTATGTGTAATACAAAAAGAGTACAACATTACTGCATTGCCACAAGACATCTTAACTAAATTTAAAGAACACTTATTAGAGCTGGAGAGGAATCTTCAAGAATATTTTCCTCCAATTGATGGCAACAAAGCTTGGATAAGAAACCCATTTACATTCAAGTTAGATTCCGAAACAAATTCGACAGGTTCAGATGTCGATTCGTTGATTGAACTGTCAACTGATACAGCACTCAAGGATACATTTGACAAAAGACCATTGATTGATTTTTGGTTATCTTGTCGTCAAGAATACACAATACTAGCTCATCAAGCAATGATTTTTTTAATGCCTTTTGTGACCACTTACAAATGTGAAGCTGGGTTTTCAACACTAGTTTACCTTAAAAATATATATCGAAACAGACTGTAAGTGGAACCCGATCTCAGAATAAAACTTTCAACAACTTCAGCAAAATTGAACTCTATAATTAAAAATAAGCCACAGCCATACTTCGCACTAAAAAGTGAGTACCAAAGATACCAAAATATTATAATTTAATATTAATAAAACATTTCTCTTACTATTATTAAACGTGTATTATTTAATCTCATGTAACCGTCTTGAGTTTAATATTATTAAGTGGGTCACGAAAGGACAGTGTGAAAATTACCGTGTCATGGCAAAACTAAGTTTGTGAAGCACTGGTCTAGACGGCGGAAACTTAGATGATTAAGGTCAGATTTTATTATTGTTTGATTTTACTAAATTATTAATGTTTAAAATTACAATACTAGATATATTTGAACGTAGTACTCAAGAAATGTTTTTATAGTTTATAGTTTGAGGAAAAAAATAAGTTTTTGTACTTCTCTTAATAAAAGTCTATTTTAATGTAAAAATTAAATTTGTTTTACTTTAATCCATTCATTATAAGATATACATATCTTCTTCTTTACTGGCGTAGACACCGCTTACGCGATTATAGCAGAGTCAACAACAGCGCGCCAGTCGTTTCTTCTCTTCGCTACGTGGCGCCAATTGGATATTCCAAGCGAGGCCAGGTCCTTCTCCACTTGGTCCTTCCACTGGAGTGGAGGTCTTCCTCTTCCTCTGCTTCCCGCGGCGGGTACTGCGTCGAATACTTTCAGAGCTGGAGTGTTTTCATTCATCAGGACAACATGACCTAGCCAGCGTAGCCGCTGTCTTTTAATTCGCTGAACTATGTCAATGTCGTCGTATATCTCGTACAGCTCATCGTTCCATCGAATGCGATATTCGCCGTGGCCAACGCACAAAGGACCATAAATCTCTCGCAGGACTTTTCTCTCGAAAACTCGCAACGTCGACTCATCGGTTGTTGTCATCGTCCAAGCCTCTGCACCATATAGCAGGATGGGAATTATGAGCGACTTATAGAGTTTGGCTTTTGTTCGTCGAGAGAGGACTTTACTTTTCAATTGCCTACTCAGTCCGAAGTAGCACCTGTTGGCAAGAGTAATCCTGCGTTGGATTTTCAGGCTGACATTGTTGGTGGTGTTTACGCTGGTTCCAAGATAGGCGAAATTATCTACAACTTCAAAGTTATGACTGTCAACAGTGACGTGAGAGCCAAGTCGCGAGTGCGACGACTGTTTGTTTGATGACAGGAGATATTTCGTCTTGCCCTCGTTCACTGCCAGACCCTTTTGCGTTCCCAGACCCATTTGCGTTGCCAGACCCATTTGCGTTAAGATATACATATACATATGAATAAACTATATATGTATTTCTTATTATTTAACAATTTTTCAGGTTCCTACCTTCTATTATTGGAATATGGCAAACTCCACCTACTAGTACAGCATTATTTTGGCGAAAAGTTAAGCACCCATATCGGCACTGTAAATTAACTATCCATATAACGGCTTTCAAAACTAGAAAATGCGCTATAAATCAATAAATAAATACGAGATTGCCCGAGGGAGCGCCAGGGCCGGGGAGTCAAGGTCATAATAAGACTCTGCCGATATCGGCAAAATTTGTGTGTAATATCATCTTTACATTCCTATGTTCCAGTACAAAAATGGGCGATATTGGACTACAACCTACTTCCCATTTAACACAATTTTAAATTCGATCCCGAAAAGTCCGCTTAAAGTAGGTCACCTTATGATCAATAATTTTCAAAATCGGAATACAATTGTTCAAACCTCTAGATACCAGTTAATACGGCGAACATTTTACCAAAATAATCGCAGAGGAATGTGATTGGAATTCGGAGCAGATGCTGATAAAAATATGCCTCTTTGTCAAAAATTAATTGAATCAGATACCATATACCTAATACAAAGATTTATGAACTTCCAATTTACTTTATACCACACTGTGATCAAATTCAAATTTTTAATTTATACTTCGCAAGTTTTTAGAATTTGTAAATTTTGTTTTTATAAGTTGGTAGTACTGTTAGAAACATCTATGCTAAATACGACACATCAAAATATTCATTACTATTTGATATACGCGTCGTTTTGTGAGGTTCCAAACGTGAATTTTCCGATGAACAAAGAAGTGCGATAATGCACCATCTCATACTGAATTGGTTATTTGTGTTTATTTTCAACTAACATCGTGCCGCAACCACTGCATTCACCTGATTTACCTTCGTGTAACTTCTGGCTGTTCAGCAAATTCACATGACCACTTCGAGGACACCGTTTTGACTCAATTAAGGATATAAAAGCTGAATCGAAGAAGGCCATCACGACGGAGGATTTTTCCAAGTGCTATGATGACTGGAAAATCCGTTGGCATAAGTGTATTGCTGCAGAAGGGGATTACTTTGATGTAGATGAAATGGACAAAATTCACCTTTCAATTTGATCACAGTAATATATCGGCCAATACGTGAGTTATCTTAGCGAAAATCTGATAGCATTTTTACTAATAAAAATATATCTATCAAAAATGAATAAAATCGCGTAGAAAACTTGTCCTTGTCCCCATTTAACTAATATTACCATTTTAGAACATGCGTCTGACTTTACTCCATATATATTGGTGATGTAAGTGTACCTTAATAAAACGCACGAGAGCATATTATTAGTATGTGGCATGTTAATGGTATTACCAAAAATATATGTATATGACCGGATCAATACATCCTTAGACCCCATCTACCTGCTACACAATTTTGAAACTTCCAGTGGGCTTTATACCTTATACTATAACGTTCAGTGTGTATATCGTATATGCATATAGATATACATATATATGTATATATGTATATAGATATACATATATGTATATGTATACATATATATCACAACTTGTTGAAAAATATTGCTCAAGTATACCTGCCCCTTTCTCTGTCCTCAAAATAGCTTTTATAATGATTTCCGATTTTCTATCTGACTTTAAATTGTACAGGTTGGTCATAATGTGTGATATTATAATGAAATTAAATGGATAAGTTTCCACAGAATATGAATAGAATTGTTCGGTTACATCTAACTTAGCCCTTCCTTACTTGTTTAAAAATTAATTTTACGTAAGCTCTCAGATACCTCTCCCTCATTTTCTATAAAGAGGTAATAGAGGGACTGGAATGTATTGCCTTGTAAGTATTTTTCCGCTTGAAACAGTCCTTTATTCAAACCAGGTTAAAAATGGGTCTTGCGTTAAAGTTCATCAAATATTTTTATTTAATTTTTAAGAAATATTAAAAATTAGGCCACTGTCATTGTTCCTAATTTTGTAGTAATTAATACTGTTGGTAGGGTTTTTAAAAATTTTTAAGTCATTAAATTATATCGTCGAAGACGAACTCTACGTTCATAGTATAAAAAACTATAACAATATTTCAAATCATGCTTCAGAAATACAGGGCTCGGAGTTAAGTTCAACAAATTCTTTGCATTAGGTTATTAAGAAAAATGGTATTAGATAAATCATGGTATAAAAATATCAACGAGGGGAAGTAAATTGATGTATATTTTTTCTCAATAACTTTGAAATGAAAAAAATTTCAACTTACCTGAATGTGAAAACAATAGCCAATGGCATAATAAAAATCTCAGCAAAAGCTGCAGCCTTCAAAATATTACTGGCTTGGAACTCAACCAACGAAATTAAGAACCTTGCTCCCCACCAAGAGTTTTGGCCAATAATCTATTTAAGGAATATAAAATCAAATATTTTTTTTAACATGTCTATAATACCGAAATTTACTCACGTCTAATAATTTTAATGAGTAACTGGATGCATGTAATACGGCGAACAAAACAATTGGAATGAGAATTAGCAATGTGGGTTGCACATTAAAAAATATTAACGAAAACATAAGATAATGGCAGGAATCTTCAATAAAGAGCCGTGCCAAAAATTCCCTCGTAAATGCAAACGAAGGTAAACGCTGATGTAGGCGTAGTGCTGAAGTCGCTGCATTCGATAATAATACTTTGTTAAATGAGCTCTGCTGATTACTGTAAATTAAACAGTTAAAATATTGAACCCAATTAATCAAAATTTATTTAACCTTATTAGCGGTACCAAGTAGCTGAATGTAAAGAGTACTGTGAGTATGCGTGTAGCCCACATAGCTACGTCGACTTTATTCGTTCGAATATGCTGTTGCATTTTTTCCAATACATTGCCATTACTATCTTGTTGTGGAGGCGGTGTAGATGAAGAGGTCGAACTGTTATTCTGTTGATTATTACTTGCGTCGTCACTCATTTTATTTGTTCTGTAAAAATTAGTTAATATTTAAAATTGTTTATATATACAGTAGAGGCCCGCTAATCCGGATCAATTAAAACCGACTCCTTTCCGGAATACAAGGGAATCCGGATTACCAAAGACATATCAGAACTATGTATTAAGAAAAAATATTTATAAATTTCTGTTTGTTTATTATAACAAATAATACACATGTTTCAAAAACAAACTTAAAACAATGCATTGAAAATAAACGTTAGAAATTTGTATGTATCAAGCGGTGTAATAAAATTCTAAATTTAATTGAAAAAATCGGTTAATTTTGTTTGGTGAACGTTTTTTTGTTTAGCCTCCATTGCTCACTGCCGTAGCGTTCTAAGAATACACAAACTGAGTTTGTTCCGAGTCAACGTTATTTTCCTCTGACCATTGTATACAGGTGCTGAAGCTTTTAATAGCGTCTTCATGTTTAGCTTTTGGTTCATTGTTTTCGACTTCTTCAACGGAGGAATCGTCGTCACTATGGAGGGGTAAATGGTCGTTATGTCCAATAAGCCATTCACTAATTTCAGATTGTCCCTGAATAGAGAAGAATTTTTTGCCAACATTTTGCTACTGTATCAGACGACAGCTTGTCCCAAGAATTCGCAAGCAAAAAAACAGCATCCTTTATTGTGAGATTTTTAATAACTTTGGAAACATCATTTTCTTCCAAAGACAGGATATGCACCAAGAGGCTTTTGAGATAATACAATTTGGTTAAACGTATTGCGTTTTGGTCCATTGGTTGGATAAGAGCTGTGTAGTTAGGTCGAAGAAATATGGTTATAATTTTACCATCATCGCTCATAAGCTGCGCAATCGATGCGTGACAAGAAGCATTATGAACTAGTAAAATAGCTTTTCCATCTGGGTTGTTTTCCGCTTGAAAATCCTTTACTTGTTTGACACACGACTCGTAAAACCATTTTACGTAAATAGTTGAAGTCATCCAGGCATTTTTTGTCGAGTAATATTCAACTGGAAGATCGCTACAGTTCTTAAAAGCTCTGGGATTTTCCGCTTATCCAATGACCACCATTTTAAGTTTATGTGTGCCATCACCGTTTGCACAAGCAAGAAATGTTACTCTCTCTTTAGAGGTTTTTCTCCCTGGAGCACTTCTTTCTACAGCAGACACCCATGTTTGATCAGGAAGTAATTTCCAGAATATTGCGGATTCACACAAGTATGAAACAAAGCGCACGTATAAGTAGCGAAATAAAGTGCGAAGCGAATAATAAACATGTGATCCGGATTAGAGAATACTGATAGAGAATGTCGGTCCGGATTACAAGGGACATAATAGAAATTTTGAATTTTTTAACTCTGTCCGGATTACAGTGAGATCCGGATTAGGCCGTGTCCGGATTAGCGGGCCTCTACTGTAGTATATGTTCATATAACAGACTTAATATTCGAAGCCAGAAACCAAAAAACGCTTAAGGTTTCAGTTCGTATAAATTAATAAGAAATAAAATTAAAATTTATCATTACATAAATGAATAGATGCACTTCATAATATGTGCTCACTGCACATACATATATTTATCTATTAAAATTTGATTGAGTTTATCAAAATATAAGTGAAAAACGGATATTGAATATAAGGAATACGCTCTTGGAGCATTCCTGAAGCGATCAACAACGTATCTACGAAATCTATTCTATCTAATAGTACTTAGTCAATAGGTGTTGATCCTTCTATATAACGCTAGATCAGAAGCCTTTTGAGTTCTAGAAGGATAAGAGCAGAATAGAACAACGCTAGAACGACCAAAGAAGTCGGTAAAGGTATTCCGCAATGTGTAGTGCTATCTCGGCTTCTGTGGACATTAGTGGTAAATAAACTGCTAAGGAACTTGGACGGCAAAACCCCTAGCAAATGCGGACGACATTGCTACTAGCAATATTATGACCACCACTCTCAATACACTCCAGAATTGGGCATCGCAAGCGGGCTTGTGGTTGAGCCTTGTTACTCCCGACCTTCACTCACCACCTGAGCCTAGCCACCAGCATGGATTCCGAAAAGTGCACAGCACCACCACAGCACTTAGCGTCATAAACGCCCAGATAGTTCGTGGCCTCAACCAGAAACCACCCTGCGAAAGAACGATCCTCGTAGCGTTGGACCTGTCAAAAGCTTTTGACACGGTCAATCACACAACGCTACTGCAACTATCTGAACGGTCGTCAGTCATCCGTACTATTTCGAGGTGAAACATCTAAGCTGAGAAGAATTAAACAGGGGGTTCCGCAGGGTGGTGTCCTCTCCCCGTTATTGTTTAACTTCTATATCTCGAAACTTCCTCAACCACCAGAGGGGGTTTCCATAACCTCATACGCTGATGACTGAACGATATTGACGTCGGGCAATGGAATCGATGGTTCGAAGGTAAACAACTACCTCACCGACCTTTTTCGTTTCCTCACTGCACGGAATTTAACACTCTGCCCCACCAAATCCACAGCGACCATATTTACGAACTGGACGAAGGAGTATAGACTGGAACGTAATATTGCAGTCGACGGCGTCAAAATTCCGACTGTCAATAACCCTAAGATTTTAGGTGTAACCCTCGATAATCTATGCTCCTTCTCTCCCCATACGACCGCGATTATCGCCAAAGTACAGAGCCGCAACAAGATCCTCAAGTCGCTAGCCGGCAGCACATGGGGAAAAAACAAAGAAACGTTGTTGGCAACATACAAGGCAATCGGCCGGCCGGTCGTCAATTACGCAGCACCTATATGGTCGCCTGGATGCAGTGGCACGCAGATGAGGAAATTACAGACCTGTCAAAATACTGCACTCCGGGCCGCAACGGGATGCCTTCTGATGTCTCCCATCGAACATCTACATAGTGAGACGCTTATGCTCCCAGTTAAGGAGCATAATGAACTCCTCTCCAGGCAGTTCCTGCTGGGATGTTTTCGCAGAAACCACCCCTGCAGCCACCTGCTTGGAGTGGAACCGCCTCCTAGGAGCATCAAAAGGTCCTTCCTGGACTACGTCGACGACATCGTACAGTACGCCGACCGGACTTCGGACGCAACTGACTTTCGACAGGTACTGACCGCCATTCACAGTGGAGCCATTAACATCTTCACCGACTCCCTTCCCGTGAATGGCGTTCTTGGAGTCAAACCACCACCTATGTATAGCAGATGAAGAGCTTCAGCTGACCCTTACGCAACTTCGTTCTGGATACTGTAGCAGGTTAAACTCCTACTTATCCAGACTAGACCCTGACATACCTAATGTATGACCTGCATGCAACGAGTCCCCGCATGACACTGACCACCTCTTTGCATGCCCCACAAACCCCACACATCTAACACCCTGGGCCTACCAACATGGTTCATAGATAGCTCGAAAATGAAGTTGGTGCGGGAATATAATATTCAGAGTTAGGCATAAGGCAGCCTTTTAATTTTCGGACCACTGCAGTATATTTCAGCTGAGATCTTTTGTTGCTAGAAGCAATCAGCTTCACTTCTACTAGGTGCCAGACCACAAGGGCATCGAGGGCAATGAAGTAGTGGACGAGATTGCCAAGAATGGTGTACGGCTAACAACCGAAAACATGATCAACATTGAGAAACCCATGCATTGTTTATATGACGACCTAAACAGAAGCTTGGTAAAGAAAAAACCCGATGGAATGACCTACGGCTGCAAAACTGCAAAAGTTATGTGCAAAACAGTTAATTGGAAGTACACAAATTTCCTATTAAAACTCGATAGAAGAGACTGTAGGAACATATTCGGAATACTAACTGGTCTCTGTCTGGTGGCCCGCACGCCCGCAAAATGGGGCTGACAGAAGAAACCGAGGAGAAACCTTTATTAGAAGTTTCCGAATATTTAACCAAAATTTACATATATCACGTGAATTATTCTCCCTTGTAAAAAAAAGAATACATGTAAATTCAACGACAAAGTTTTTGTGGGGTAATCGTAAGAGTATCCAAATACTTCATTAAAGTGGAACAGCCGCCATATTTAATGCTCTTAAGTTATGTTTTGCATATTTTAGATCGGTTTTACAATTATGAATGGTTTAAATGTCAAATGAAAATATAATTAAAGAGGTGATTTCCTTGTTTTTTATTTATTTAAGACTTAAAATCAAGTAAGGAAAGGTAAAGTTCAGGTTCAACCGAACATTTTATAGTCTTACAACTTGCAAAAATCAAAGCCAGGGAAATATTTTATGGTGTAAAACCAATAGATTAAAATCAGTCGGATATTCTAAAATCCTGAAATTAGCTATATAGGGGCTAGGTCAAGTTTTAGCTCAAATTGACAGTGGTCCGATTACGCCCACCTACGAACTAGAAATGTTGTTTGTGCTAAGGATCCCACATACCAAGTTTCATCTCAATTTTTACTCAAGGTACAGCTTGCATGGACGGACGGACGGCGAGAGAGACAGTCAACCGGATTTCATCTTTTCTATTATTTTATATATAAAACTATGAAATCGACAAAATTAATTGTGGCGCAAATCCGATGGTTTTGCGGGCCACTTTATGTATGTATTTGTATTTTACATAGAAAGTATTTTAAAATTATGGAGAAATTTACTTAAATCGGCAAGTGCAACTTCACGTTCACATATTCTTCATCCGTTGTAAAAAAAATCAAAACAACGATTAGGTGAAAGCGAAATTAAAACTTTGATAGCATCACTATCATATGAAATAAACGAAGATAGCATCACTATTATATGAAATAAACGAAATCCAAAATTAAAATTGACACAGAGTGAAATTACTGCGGCAGACATCTGCGTAAAGCAAAAAGACCATTAAAAAGCGGTATATGTACATGTTAACAAATATGTATGTAAATAACCTCCAACTGTTTTTATTTTTATTTATATTAATATAACTATTTTGTGTATGTATATTTTTCCCTCTTTATATGCTATATATTTTAACTCGATTGTATGTACATGACGCAGTAACTACTTATGAAACACGTTACAACTAGAGTAAAAAAATTTCCCTTCGTTCCCTTTCGCTTGCAAATTTTTTTAGTGCGCTCAATAATGTACAAAATGTCCAAATTAAATTAGTAATTATAAGAAATAAATACGTAAATAAAGTCTTTTTGTTATCGAGATGTTTATTTTCATTCAGGGCTCTCTAAATAATAAAATGTAGGAGCTGATTAGACCTGTTCGTTTTCAATACAGACGTTTGTGACGGTCCCGTACTGAATTGAAAATTGGACTTGTGACTGTATCACAGTACAGAATTCCGTTATAAATTACAGTTTTGTATCTTAGTATGCGGATTAGTTACGGCAATTTAAAGCCAATTTCATAAAGCCATATTAATTCTTACTTGTTACAGATTACCCGAATAGATGGACATGCCGATCATTTCTATTATATTTTGAAGCTACATGTTGCAAGAGTAGAGTAGTAGCTCAGAGATACGGTTACTTATTCAAATAGATTCCTGTTGTACGGAAAAATTCATAAGTTCAAATTTTGCTCAGCGATCAGGCGTTTTTCCGGCTCAATGGCTATGTAAACAAGCAAAATTGCCGCATTTTGGACGAATGGATGCAGTTGAGATTTCATCCAGAAGAAACAACGGTCTGGTGTCCATATTTCTTCAAAACTAATGCCGGTAAGAACGTAACCGGAACTGGCAACGGTTATTACGCTAATACCGGATTCCGAAAAGTGCACAGCGCCACCACACGACCACTTCGAAAGAGCAAACCTTGTGAAATATTTGAAATAGATAATCTTATAAAAAAAGAATGCCAAAGAATGTTCTTTCGAATGATAATAAATATTCTTTATTAAATTCGAAGTCCTGTGCTGTTTCTTTAAAAAGGGAAGGAACCTTGAAATGGATCACCCTATAGTTCTTGTAATATATTTCGAAATTTAGTAGATTGTAATTGGTTTGATAAATGTGTAGTTTACGCAACGAAGGAGGCCGCTAAAATTATCATTTTTTTATATCGTCTTAGTTTCCCGTGATACGAAAGTCAACTCTTTGTATACATATGTCTGTATATACATATACTTATAAATTATGTTCAACACTATACTCATTGAAATAGGTACATCAAAAATACTTATTTATAGTGCGTATTTAAACAAAATAATATATTTTAAAAATTACTACGCACACCCATACTGCACTGCCGGGCTTTGGCCTTAAAAAAACTCTAGGCGATCCAACACCGGTTCCATAGTTCCTTTGCCTACCATAAGAAAAAAAGGTTTCAAAAGCAATACCAAAACGAATTATATGTTTATTAAATACATATATTGAACACGTGAAACCTTTTCTTAAAATCCCAAAGCGAAAGGAATAAAAATATCAAAAACTACAGCCCAATTATCTTTTAAGATTTTACTTCTAAATTATTTTGCTTTTCTCTTGCACTACCTATTTAAACAATTAGTATTGCCTACCAACTGTTCCACATAACTGATTTGCTTAGGTCAGCAACAATTAAAGTCCAACGCACAATGTACATAGATTAATTTTTTAATAAAAGGTCAGTATACTAACAATCAGCTCAAACTAATACGTGTTGATTCTTTAATTTAAAGACTATATATAATTAACTACGGAGTATACATTTTGAAGCACAAGTCTATCCATATGAGTATGTATTATTTGATGAGTATTACACATGACATTCGAAATCAGAAAAAAACGAAGTAATCGCCCAAGTTAAATTGTCTTTTTCTCAATACGAAGTCTGATATGTTCAAAGCTAGTTAATTTAAATATTTTTTACTTCAACTTTACTCACAAATTTTCCAAACGATTTTAACTTATTTCTTCCACTAATTCACCTAGGACTGATTAAATTTCTACCTGTAATAAAAAAATTAACTCTCCTGCATCCATCTCTTTCTAAGGGGAGTCATCATATTCACTCACTCTACTAATTTCAGTAGTTCACGCTTAAAGATGACGTTGAACAGTGCAGGCAACTTAGTAGACCAAAATTTTGTAAAAAAATGCTACCAGACTTCACATAAGTTAAATAAATCATAATGATGGTGAACACCTCAATGGAGGGTGTTCTATTATGGTTGGGTAGTTTGCCTGATAATTTTCATGAACAGCCAAGTTTTAGCTTTCCCGTCTCTACATAGTAAGTATGGGCCGTAAAGAACCTTTTTTTAACCATAAAATAGATGTATACTAACTAAATAGATTTTTAGGAATCGGTCTTACTAAGTGAAAACCTATTATAAGTAATATAAGTATGCATGAATAGTGTATAAAACTTCTTTCTCTAATTTCATTATATAATAAAACATTCGCTACATACTTCCTTCTGTTATATAGTATGTTTAACTATTTTTAAAAAGTAATCATCTTAGTACTTACTTTTAAAGGGTGATATCAAACAAAAACACGCGTATAAAACTTGTACCCTTTGAGAGGACTATCCTAAAGCTTTTGACGCAGTCAATCACCCAAGGTTCTCATCTGGGATAAAGTGGTGGACCATGAATTATCTGCTCGGAAGAAAATAGTTACCTCCATGGCTATTTTTACTTCTTCACAACAAGGAGCCTAACAAGCTCAGCGATTCACAAACTGAAACTCAATATTTCAGTCGATGGCATTAAAATTTCGACTGGAAACAACTCTAAACAAACCCCATGGTTTATCAAAAATTTTGAAAATTAACAATTCCCTAGATATGCAGCGAAATTCTTGATTGGGCATTGCTTAAAATAGTTAGTTCATATTTTTATATATAATGTAAAGGAGCCTGTCACATGTCCACTTATTGTGATATATGGATCGTGATTTATAAGGGATGATTGATGGATCGCGGGTAAACGATACACGTTCATTAGATATAACGTATGTATTTTGTCGAAATAAATCGGTTTTTTGAAACAATGATTTAAAAAAAAATTGTTTTGTTTCCTATTTGTTTAAGTTTCTGCCCTTTTTTCCACAAAATATCGAAGGAAAGCTGAAGAAAACTTTATATGGTATTGAAGATAAGAATGCAAAGAAAGCATATGATCAAAAAATAGAAATAATTCACTAGATTTTTGAATATATATTGTTACGAATTTAGTCCTTGCTAGTTTTACTTTACTAGGTTCGTATCTCTGGATTGACAAATAAAACCAAAAGCCGTTTAATTAACTTCAACAAAATCTCTTTATTTTACAACTCGTCTACACTATATCAGTTTACTCTTAGCACTGGTTGACTACGTTGGCGCTGCCACGGCTTATATAGCCACGCACTCCTCGCTGATGCCGACGTGTCCTTCTCGAATATTGCGTCTGGAAACTACAAGAACACAATGCCATACGGCGCCAAATGCAGCTATTGTTTAGACAAGCAGACAGCCGTGGCGCCAGACTCAGCAATTGTTTAAGTAGATAAGCAGACCGCTGCGGCGACAGATGTCTATTGTTTCGACAAGCAGCCGCGGCGCCAGATGTTTACAACAAGACAAATGCTATTCCATATACCTACAGCTATTGTTCATAATAAGGGATGCATATAGCAATACAAATACAACTTAATACTACTTTTGTAACAATATGTTAATATAAATATAATTAATTACAAATAAAAAACTTACTTATTTTTATCTATATTTTTTTCCGTCGTATCGCCTATTTACATTTGTACAAAGTGTCGTGAAACGTGCGTTAAACGTTCAGCTTTGATCACAGGATTCACGATCCTCAATCCGGAGTTCAAAATATTTAAATAAATTGGTGATATGGATCCTAATTCATCAATATTGCATCCCCTAAAAGGTTTATTTTAATCAATGTAAACATGGTATAATTTTTATGTATGCATTCCCATCCCTTTTGTTAAATTCTCATTGCTCTTTGGGATGAACACATAGAGAGCAACAGACTTCAAGCGTCATTTGTCAAATATTAAAATACACATGTTCTTAACGGCACAGTTATTTAGACAGCTGCACGTCTTCATAATTGTGTCCTTTAGAACGTGTGTATTTTAATATTTGACAGATGTCGCTTGAAGTCTGTCGCTCTCTATGTGTTCAGCAGATTATCTACGTCTCCGTATTCTACTGTGTTCTACATTCTCTACCGGATATCTATAGCACCGGCGAGCAAGCATTTAATTAAATTTTATTGTACATTGTATTACTTTTTGATATTGGCACGGTAATTGGCAATATGGTTGTGAGACCTTATAACGAAGAATTGAAATATCTCGAGAAGATAAGCGATTGCTGCTGGAGGATTAAAAAAGAATTTCAACCCAATATGAAAGTGGAGGGGTGTTTCTATGTAAACAGCCGGTTAGAACGACTCATGTTAGAAGAGCTTAAAAACTCATGTAGGCCGGGAGCAGTTGGTGGTTTCTTGCCAGGAGTAAAGCAAATAGCTAATGTGGCTGCTTTGCCAGGCATTGTTGGACGATCTATTGGGCTCCCGGATATTCATTCTGGTTATGGGTAAGTAACAATCAATTAATTAAGAGTTATTAGGCATATGCAACTTTTTTTTTTAGATTTGCTATTGGAAATATGGCCGCATTTGATATGCTTGATCCCACATCAATTGTAAGCACAAAAAATAAAATTCAGGAATACTTTATATTTTTATACATATATAATTGTGCAGGTAAGCCCAGGAGGAGTTGGTTTTGATATCAATTGCGGTGTACGTTTACTGCGTACAAATCTCTTTGAAAAAGATGTTCAACCTGTTAAAGAACAATTGGCGCAATCCCTATTTGACCATATTCCAGTTGGAGTTGGTTCTAAAGGTATCATCCCTATGAATGCCCATGACATGGAAGAGGCTCTTGAAATGGGCATGGATTGGTCTCTTCGTGAAGGATATGTGTGGGCTGAAGACAAAGAGCACTGTGAAGAATATGGTCGTATGTTAAACGCGGATCCCTCAAAAGTAAGTTTGCGTGCAAAAAAGCGAGGTCTTCCGCAATTGGGAACATTGGGAGCAGGCAATCATTATGCTGAAATTCAAATTGTTGATGAAATTTATGATAAATGGAGCGCTAGTAAAATGGGAATTGAAGAAAAAGGTCAAGTATGTGTCATGATACATTCTGGCAGTCGAGGATTTGGACATCAAGTTGCTACTGACGCTTTGGTTCAAATGGAGAAAGCCATGAAACGAGATCAAATTGAAACAAATGACAGGCAATTAGCATGTGCTCGCATAAACTCACAAGAAGGCCAGGATTATTTAAAAGCCATGGCAGCTGCCGCAAATTTTGCTTGGGTTAATCGAAGCTCGATGACTTTTCTCACGCGCCAAGCTTTCGCCAAAATGTTCAACACAACTCCCGATGATCTTGATATGCACGTGATTTATGATGTGTCTCATAATATTGCGAAAGTAGAAAATCACATCGTCAATGGCAAGGAAAAACAATTGCTGGTGCATAGAAAGGTTAGCATTACAATAAAAAATAACTTTTTTTGATATGCATAATAAGGAAAATTAACTAATAGGGATCAACACGGGCTTTTCCACCACATCATCCTCTTATACCAGTGGACTATCAATTAACTGGCCAACCTGTTTTGGTAGGCGGTACAATGGGCACATGCAGTTACGTGCTAACTGGAACCGAAAAGGGGATGCATGAAACTTTTGGCTCTACATGTCATGGAGCGGTATGTCTACTAATTATATAGTTTTTCTTTATATAATTTTAATGATATTCTAAAGGGGCGCGCTTTATCACGTGCTAAGTCACGACGGAACTTAGATTACAAGGACGTTCTTGAAAAATTGGACGAAATGGGTATTGCTATACGTGTGGCATCACCTAAGCTTGTAATGGAGGAGGCACCAGAATCTTACAAAGATGTTACTGATGTCGTTGATACTTGTCACATGGCAGGAATTAGCAAAAAATGTATAAAATTGCGTCCAATTGCAGTAATTAAAGGGTGAATATTCAAAGTAAATTGCCTGCCCGGCCTGTGAGAACTGCACATGTTTATACATATGTACATATATGAATTGTTTTAGCAAATATTAATAATTTATTGACTTTGTTAAAATTTATTCGAAATTTATCGGAATTTGTAATATTAGAATTTCAAACCAATAATGTAAGCATATACAAATTAGAGAATTTTGGTTGAACAATGCATTTATAGAATTTGTAGATGCTGTTTGAAAGCAGAATGCCAAATTGCAAACAACTGGTTTTTCTGCTGCCACTTTGTGCACATACCTACATTGAATATCTCTGAAGAAAATACTTTATTTTTTTATTTATTTAAGACCTTTTCAAACTGCATACTTTATCAAAATTGTTCTTAAAAAATGACTATTAATGAATTAATATTATAATTCTAATAATTGTGCTTAAAGGCTGTATTTTTATAAATATAAATAAAAAATGAGTTCACACACAGAGATGTACTAATTTTCCGTCGAGGTACAAAAAAAATTAAACTTAAGGTTATCTGGATTTCAAGTAGCCTAGTTTCTGTAACCTTACGCACATAACAATCCTGTTATGGTATACAACACTAGCATAACGGCAACTATAATCTAATAGCAACAAAAGGTAATTTTATAAAAAATAAAAAGTCATGTATGTAAACAAAATACGAGTATATAAACCAATTTGTAAAAAATCAACGGTTTTTTAAAAATTATGAATTATGTAAGTATAAATAAGCATTTCCATTTTAAATAACTACACTTCTATCTAATGTACAATTACTGTCAGCAATGTACCTTACATATCACACTAGATATCTATCGTTAGCATTGTAAAAATCAGTTATTTGATAGCTTACTACTGCAATAAATTGTACATCTTAATGCCATTGTACACTAAAATTAAATAATTTATCAGTACCCTTTCTTAGCTAATACTATTACAAAGTTATTTAGAAATTTGAAGTCAATTGTTTCCTGCTGTTGTTCTATTTGCATACGTTCCTTCAATTTTAAGCAACCCTGTTTTTATGTCAGTTCGAAAGTGGGACTAAAGCGAAGTGTCAGTATTTTTTTTCAATAGCATATTCTTTTGCTGTTATAAATTTCTTGGGTGATAAGGAATGAAAAACATAAAAATTTAATAAATCTCAGTGAATATAGTAAATTAAACGATGTTAATATCAAAAGAATTATAATTACTGTGAATTTGGAACAACAAAAGTAGTTGCAATAAAAAATCTTTAGTTATATAGTTAGATATGCAAGGAAGAGGCGGAGTTGCAGAAATCCGAAATTCCGTTCATTTCTTTAAGGTGAGAATTTTGTTAAGGATATAAGTATGATATAAAAATGTCTTCTTTCTTAGCGGAATTCTGCACAATCCAAAAGTTCCAACGTCAAGTTACAACCAGAAACCCTTTATAGTTCAAAAGAAATACAGCAATGTGCGTCTTTATTTCGGGAGAAAAAATCCCAGGATAGTATAAACATTTGTGTAATAAGTGGTGATGGCGACATAAATCATATTAAAATAAGTGATTCAGAGAGTGAATTTGCTGGATTTGGATCCCTAACCAATTCAAGTGAAAGCAGTTTAGGAAAGCAACGAAAATTCGAAAAAAGTTTTTCAAAAATGTCAGTTAAAAAAAGAACAATGGAGTCAAAGCGTTTGAATATGAAGGAATGCGATTTTCAGCAAAAAGAACATTCGTCCCTGAAATCCATTTATGATATTGAATCAATGGAACTAGATTTTGAGGGAAATCCCGTGCCTGATAAACATAAAATAATAATGAATGCGAAAGAAGTGGGTAAGTAAGCCTGATACAAGAAAAGTTAAAAGTTATCAAAAGTTATTTATTAAAGTTTAATAATTGCAGGCAGAATAGTGTTTGAATAGGTGAATACATGATATAACTGAATCTAAAGTATTTAAAATAGCCGGAGACCGTATAATATTGTACATGTACATATGTACACCCAACTCTTTTTTTACACGGTAGAGCGAAGGGGGCAACGTCTTGGGGGCGGCAAAACGATCTTCGCTGTTTTTTAATATTTAGAAAAATACGTCAACATATTTTTTTTACAAAATTTATTATTAAAGATAAAGAGTTGTACACTCACAATGTAATAATCGGAATAACATTTTGAGTAACCAACGGATATGTCACAGTTGAAGCATAAGGCAAATTGTGAGAGCGACACATTGCGACGCAGAAGTGATAAAAAAACAGTATCTTTATTTCTTTTCTGTCGTCGCGACGTGTCACTCTCGCAGTTATCCTATGCTTTGAATGTAACAAATATTTCGTTTCTCCAAAGTTTCAAAAATGGTATTTAAGAACTCCAATTCGTGCAAAAACTCTTGCAAATTGTGTCAAAAGTGTAAAAGATATAGGGCGAAAATGGGTTTTTTCAATGGCTTTTAATAAGATGTCTTGTAAATTTACTATCAATTTCCTCAAAAACCGTATTGTGAGAATTTCGGAACTTCAGAATTTGCGTGGCTTCTAGTTCCTAAATTTTATATATGTACATACTTAATATCGAAGATTTCTTGTAAAAATTCACTTTAGTTCGAACCACCTCATGAAACTTGTAGGTAGGTAGAAAAGGGGAGCGGCAGAACATCCTTGGCCCCAGGCGCCCGAAGTTGTAGCTACGCCACTGAATATTGCCGCCTGTCGTTATTCCAAAATTTTTTCTTTGCTCCAAATGTTTTTTTTATCACTGCATGGTCACTATTGCACTCCTTATTGGTCACACGCACACTATTTATTTAAAACCTATAATGCTTATATTGTTTTATAATTTTATGATAGATCGAAATTAATGAGGTTTTGAATTCTGAGCTGTGGACTATTGTGCCCTCTTCTCTATCACATATGGTCACAAAGGGCCAGCACTCTGAAATTTCCCAGGCACTTTTTGTCTGCAAATGCGTCTCGCTCCCCTCTTCAACTCTTGTTATCTATCCCCAAGGAACCCAAGAAACGTGATGTTTCGTCGGATGAGTGAGAGTTGGTGGCAACTCAAGAGTTCGCATTCACTGCACGGCACTTTTCTATTTGTTTTGTTTCAAAAAGAACTATAAAAAATAAATTTTATTTATGTTGAAAACGCTTTTAACAAATATAAATTTATAATTCCCCAATATATTTTATTTCCTCGGTCCACGCCGCCAGATAAGCGCAGTGCCCGTGGACCACCAGTGGTCAATGCCGGATAGAACGTGTTAAGTAAACATAAAATGATTGATAATATTCAAATTGTTGAATATTGTCCGGAACGATCTAAATTAAGTTCTTGTATGAAAATTTTACAATTATCTTCACTTACTGTGTCATGGATTATTTTCAAAGGCAACGGTATAATCTGTGAACAAATTGCTCAGATCAAATATCTATAGGCAAGTCGGCTTTTATAAAGAAACTTTTGTATTTATAAAGAGTAATCTAGCTTCCCAGGATTATGCGCTGGGTTTGGAACCCGTCACGTAAAAACCGCACCCAATGGAAATGAAACAACAGCCTCGGAAGAGAAACCCCCTTTTGATGACAACCATGGCAAACGCTTTAAGGATAACGATTTAAGGACATGCACCTGGAATGTACGATCCCTTAATTGGGAAGGTACCGCTACCTAGGCTGACATCACCGCCATTTAAGAAGTCCAATGTACGGGACAAGGACTGAGACGAGTAGGTCCTTGTGACTCCTTCGCCGAGTCCTAGCATTCATCATTATCATGTTGTTGTTGTTGTTGTTTTAACGGATATGCTAATCCCCGTTAGGGTGGTAAGGGTCATCTGTGTTGTCGTCGAGGTCATCTAACGGTAGGCCCAGGAAACGCGCTGTTTCGACGGGGTCGGACCAAAGGGAGGAAGGTGTTAGATGAGTTGGGTTTGTGGGGCATGCAAAGAGGTGGCCAGTGTCATGCGGAGACTCGTTGCATGCAGGACATATATTGGATATGTCGGGGTCGATTCTGGATAAGTAGGAGTTTAACCTGCTACAATACCCAGAACGAAGTTGCGCTAGGGTCACTCGCGTTTCTCGCGGCAACTGGAGCTCTTCATCTGCAATAGGTGGTGCTTTGACTCCAAGAACGCCATTCACGGGAAGGGAGTCGGTGAAGGTGTTAATGGCTCCACTGTGAATGGCGGTCAGTACCTGTCTGAAGTCTGTAGCGTCCGAAGTTCGGTCGGCGTACTGTACGACGTCGTCGACGTAGTCGAGGAATGACCTCTTGATGCTCCTAGGAGGCGGCTCCGCTCCAAGCAGATGGCTGCAAGGGTGATTCCTACGGAAACACCCCAGCAGGAACTGCCTGGAGAGAAGTTCATTATGCTCCTTTACAGGAAGCATGCGCGTCTCACTATGGAGGTGTTCGATGGGAGACATCAAGAGACATCCCGTCGTAGTCCGGAGTGCTGTGTTCTGGCAGGTCTGTAGTTTCCTCATCTGCGTGCCACTGCATCCAGGCGACCATATCGGTGCTGCGTAGTTGAGGACCGGCCGGCCGATTGCCTTGTAAGTTGCCAACAACGTTTCTTTGTCTTTTCCCCATGTGCTGCCGGCTAGCGACTTGAGGATCTTGTTGCGGCTCTGTACTTTGGCAATAATCGCGGTCGTATGAGGAGTGAAGGAGCATAGACTATCAAAAGTTACGCCTAAAATTTTAGGGTTATTGACAGTCGGAATTTTGACGCCATCGACTGCAATATCAAGCTCAAGTCTATACTCCTTCGTCCAGTTTGTAAATATAGTCGCTGTGGATTTGGTGGGGGAAAGTTGGAGGTTCCGTGCAGTGAGGAAACGAGAAAGGTCGGAGAGGTAGCTGTTCACTTTCGAACACATGCCATCGATTCCATTGCCCGACGTCAATATCGTGCAGTCATCAGCGTACGAGGTTATGGAGACCCCCTCTGGTGGTTGTGGGAGTTTCGAGATATAGAAGTTAAACAGTAGTGGGGAGAGGACACCACCCTGCGGAACCCCCTGTTTAATTCTTCTCAGTTTAGATGTTTCGCCTCGAAATAGTACGGATGACTGGCGACCACTCAGGTAGTTCATGGTCCACCTCTTTAACCCTGGAGGAAGCGTTGTTTTTTCTATGTCCTGCAATAGCGTTGTGTGGTTGACTGTGTCAAAGGCTTTTGACAGGTCCAACGCTACGAGGATCGTTCTCTCACAGGGTGGCTTCTGGTTGAGGCCACGAACTATCCGGGTGTTTATGACGCTAAGTGCTGTGGTGGTGCTGTGCACTTTTCGGAATCCATGCTGGTGGCTGGCTAGGCTCAGGTGGTGAGTGAAAGTCGGGAGTAGCAGGGCCTCAAGTGTCTTCACTACTGGGGAGAGGAGAGTTATCGGGCGATAAGATTCCCCTTTGTTGGCGGGTTTCCCAGGTTTCAGTAGTGGCACCACCCTTCCGATTTTCCACACATCGGGTATTTGAAGGGTGGTTAGTGACAAGTTGAGGACGCTGGTGAGATAACCTACTCCCGCCGAGCCTTTAGCATTAGCATGTTGATTCCATCAGGGCCAATGGATTTGGATGATTTAGCTTTTGTGATGACACTCTGAACCTCCTCGCCGGTGAAAGTAAGTGGCGCGCAGTTGTTTGGCATTTTGCGCAGCCGCCGGTTAACACATCTCTTAGCTTTGTCTACCGAAGGGTGCAGTGTAAACTGCCGGCTAAAATAGCTCGCGCACTTCTTCGGGTCCGAAGAGGCATGACCATTGAATTGAACTTCAACTCGGTCGTCATGTCTCTTCGGATTAGACAAAGCTTTGACAGTAGCCCAAAGCTTACTCACACCGGTGGAGAGGTTACAGGACTTCAGGTGCTCTATCCATTTCGTCCGCTTATGTTGATTTACCACTCGCCGAATCTCCAAATTGAGATCCCTTATTCGGGGATCCCCGGGATCGGCATGGCGTAAGGTGTCGCGCTCATTAGCTAAGACAGCTGCTTCGGCTGGGAAATTGGGGCGGATTTCCGCTATTCTTCCAGCCGGGATGAAGCGAGCAGTAGCTGCTGCGATCACCTTGCGGAATTGACGTTCGCCAACGCATACGTCCGTAGGAATGGGTAGAGCGTTGAAGGTGCTCTCAGTGAATTCTGTGAAGCCGACCCAATTAGCTTTTTTGAAGTTAATGAAGGTACGGTTGTCCACAGAAACGAAATCGGGAGGCTTCTCGATCGAGATAATTATGGGCAGATGGTCTGATGCAAGAGTTAGCATAGGTCGCCAGGTTATGCTGTTTATCAGGCCACCGCTAGCAATGGTAATATCCGGCGAGCTATTACAGGTGCCCATAACTCTGGTGGGGGCTTCGTCATTCATTGTGCAGAATGTCGAATCGTCAATCTGTTCCGCCAGCTCCATCCCCCTACGATCATTTGACAGGCAGGAATGCCAAAGATCGTGGTGCGCGTTAAAGTCGCCTAGTACCATACGGTTTTCACCACGAAGTAGCGCACCTATATTCGGGTGATATCCTGTAGGGCAACATGTAACTGGGGGGATGTATATATTAAATATTTCGAGCTCGACATCGCCTGACCGGATAGCTATGCCCTGACATTCTAGGGTAGTATCCCTGGGGTCGATGTCTTCTTCGATTAAACGATACTGCACGGTGTTGTGCAATATGAAGGCTAGGCCACCACCACCATCTCGCTCGCGATCTTTACGTAAAACGTTGAAACCTGCACAACTCAGAAGATCTGAGCGGCTGTTTAGCTTGGTTTCTTGGACCGCAGCTATCGATACACGTTCCCGATTCATAAGTGCAACTATCTCCTCGATCTTGCTCTGGAGTCCGTTGCAGTTAAATTGAAGGAGTCGGGTTTGTCGCGGGTGTCCGTGGGTGATCCTGGGGGTGAGGGAGTGACGTGTTGGTGGTATTTGTTGCAGCTGCAGAACCCGCGGGGGCGGTTGTCGCACTGGGGTGTTGGTTGGCGACGCCACTGTTGTGAGTTGCGGGGGCAGACTCCTGCAGCATGGGGCAACGTAGGTGACACTCCACTCACGTGTGGTGCGCAGGCCGGAACACGTCGGGAAGTGGCACCAGCCGGTGCAGGAATTGCACTTAACTGATGCGACGTTCCGACGTATGACAGCCTGACACACGGAGCAGACTGTGCGAGGAACCAAGAGTTGCTGATTGGTTCTCGCACGAGGATTGGAGCGGGATGAAGGTTGGGGGGGGACAAGTCAGAGTGGGAGCTGTGTTGCCTGTTTGAGCTCCTGACCGTAGAGGTCCTTTGTTGGCCACTCTGATTGAGTGGCGGCGCTGCGCGCGAACAGTGTGCAGGTTGCACAGCCGTGGAGGCTTGTGTCGCAGTATTGCGCAGACAACACGGGGCCACGTAACGCGTGGTCCACTCCCTGTGGGTCTTAAGGCCTGAGCAGGTCTTAAGATGGCTCCATCCATTGCATGTATTGCACCTGACCGAGGTGGAGTTTGGATGGAGCCTTTTAGCGCAGACGCAGCAGAAAAATTCCTCCGGGCCCGGGTTGGACTCAATGCCAGCACGAGTCAGGAGGATACGGAGCAACCCTGCTGCAAGGCGTTGCTCTAATGACGACAAACATAGATTAATGCTTACCGATCCAAACGGGGTTAGATCGCCGAAAGGACAGCCCTTGGTCGGATAAAATCCGAGTCAATTCCGGTGCGTAGAACCGGCTGTCGTGGGAATCGATAATCATCATTCTTTTCATTCTAATCATAATTGGCATCGAAGCGAAGTTCTTCAACATATCTCTGATTTGCGCCCACGCCTCGACGGAAGAGAAGAACGATGTGACCAAAGATGTCTTCTATGACCACTTGGAACGCACCCCACCCAAAGAAGGTATCTTTGGCACAACGGCTGGTACATTCAGCCTCCACGATGAAACATCCCCAAATGGGTTGTAGTACTAGATTTCAGCATAGGAAAATTCACCAAGCTACCAGGCTGCCTCCAGATCGAAAAGCCTTCAACCAGATCGATCATGTTGTGATAGACGGAAGATACGCCTCCAGTGTTTTAGATGTGCGTACTCTTCGAAGTCATAACATCAACTCGAGCCACTATTTTGTTGCAGCTAAGGTTTGCAGATTAACAAGAGAGAGGCCGAAGTGAGTGAGTACAAAGAGCTTCCCGACATGGGTAATGCTGGAAAATTGCTGATTGGAATTTAAGTGTGCTCTGCCCGACCCAGTATCTAAGATATTTTTGGAACAATTTCAAGTCAGTTTAGTGAATATGGGACCAGCAGGTACACCTTTGTTGCCGAAGTCAAACGTTTTCTATAATTTGTTACGATATCAGACGTCATATGGAAAAACGATGAAAGGAAGGCAAACAAGTAAGGAAGTGTTAAGTTCGGGTATAAACGAACATTTCACATTATTGCAATTTGCAAGGATGACGACCATGGCAACCGAAATAAGGACTACGAATTGAGGGCATGCACCTGGAATGTCCGGTCGCTTAATTGGCAAGGTGCCGCTGCCCAGCTGGTTGATGTCGTCACGAAAATAAAGGCGGACATCACCGCCGTCCAAGAAATGCGATGGACGGGACAAGGACTGAGACAAGTAGGTCCTTGTGGCATTTACTATAGTGGCCATATAAAGGAGCGCAAGTTTGGCGTGGGATTCGTGGTGGGAGAGAGACTCCGTCGACGAGTACTATCATTCACTGCGGTAAATGAACGTCTAGCTACAATCCGCATCAAAGCGAGGTTCTTCAACATATCGCTTGTTTGCGCCCACGCCCCGACGGAAGAGAAGGACAATGTGACCAAAGATGCCTTCTATGAGCGCTTGGAGCGCACATATGAAAGCTGCCCCGCCACGATGTCAAAATCGTGCTTGGCGACTTTAACGCCAGGGTGGGCAAAGAAGGTATCTTTGGCACTACGGTAGGTAAATTTAGCCTCCACGATGAATCATCCCAAATGGGTTGAGGCTGATAGACTTCGCCGGTGCCCGAAATATGGTTATCTGTGGTACTAGATTCCAGCACAAGAAATACGGCAATCTATCTGACTGTCTCCGGATCGAAAAGCCACGAACAAGATCGATCATGTTGTGATAGACGGAAGACACGTCTCCAGTGTGCTAGACGTGCGTAAGCTCCGAGGTCCTAACATCGACTTGGACCACTATCTGGTCGACAGGGGTAATGCTCTAAAATTCTACGAAAAAATGCGGCGGTTTACAGAAGGTTTCAAGACCGGAGCATACTCTTGTAGAACCCCCAAAGGTGATCTAGTCACCGATGCCCAGAGCATACTTAAATTATGGAGGGAACACTTTTCCAGCCTGCTGATTGGCAGTGAACGTACAACGGCAGGAGAAGGTGAACCCGATTCCCCAATCGATGACGATGGAGCAGACGTTCCACTGCCCGACCATGAAGAAGTTCGAATAGCAACTACCCGCCTGAAGAACAACAAAGCAACAGACGCCGATGGATTGCCGGCCGGCTAAGAACTGATAAGAAGCATGCATCAGCTTCTTTGTAAAATATGGTCGGACGAAAGCAAGCCCAACGATTGGAATTTAAGTGTGCTCTGCCCAATCCATAAAAAAGGAGACCCCACAATCTGCGCCAATTACCGTGGGATAAGCCTCCTCAACATCGCATATAAGGTTCTATCGAGCGTATTGTGTGAAAGATTAAAGCCTATTCTATCGAGCGTATTGATTGAAAGATTAAAGCCTACCGTCAACAAACTAATTGGACCTTATCAGTGTGGCTGGCAAATCAGCAATCGACCAGATATTCACCATGCGCCAAATCTTGGAAAAGACTAGTGAAAGGAGAATCGACACACACCACCTCTTCGTCGATTTCAAAGCTGCTTTCGACAGCACGAAAAGGAGCTGCCTTTATGCCGCGATGTGTGAATTTGGTATCCCCGCAAAACTAATACGGTTGTGTAAACTGACGTTGAGCAACACCAAAAGCTCCGTCAGGATCGGGAAGGACCTCTCCGAGCCGTTCGATACCAAACGAGGTTTCAGACAAGGCGACTCCTTATCGTGCGACTTCTTCAACCTGCTGCTGGAGAAAATAATTCGAGCTGCAGAACTTAATCGAGCAGGTACAATTTTGTATAAGAGTCTACAGCTGCTGACGTATGCCGATGATATTGATATCATCGGTATCAACACCCGCGCCGTTAGTTCTGGTTTCTCCAGACTAGACAAGGAAGCAAAACAAATGGGTCTGGCAGTGAACGAGGGCAAGACGAATTATCTCCAGTCATCAAACAAACAGTCGCCGCTCTCGCGACTTGGCTCTCACGTCACTGTTGACAGTCTTAACTTTGAAGCCGTAGATAATTTCGTCTGTCTTGGAACCAGTGTAAACACCACCAACAATTTTAGCCTGGAAATCCAACGCAGGATAACTCTTGCCAATAGGTGTTACTTCGGACTGAGTATTCAATTGAGAAGCAAAGTCCTCTCTCGACGAACAAAAACCAAACTCTATAAGTCACTCATAATTCCCGTCCTGTTATATGGTGCAGAGGCTTGGACGATGACAACAACTGAAGAGTCGACGTTACGAGTTTTCGAGAGAAAAGTTCTGCGAAAGATTTATGGTCCTTTGCGCGTTGGCCACGGCGAATATCGTATTCGATGGAACGATGAGCTGTATGAGATATATGACGATATTGACATACATAGTTCAGCGAATTAAAAGACAACGGCTACGCTGGCTATGTCACGTTATCCGAATGGACAAAAACACTCCAGCTCTGAAAGTATTCGACGCAGTACCCGCCGGGCACTCCGTTGGAAGGACCAGGTGAAGAAGGACCTAGCTTCGCTTGGAATATCCAATTGGCGCCACGTAGCGAAAAGAAGAAACGACTGGCGCGCTGTTGTTAACTCGGCTATAATCCCGTAAGCGGTGTTTACGCCAATCAAGAAGAAGAATACCTTCAAGTACATAAGGCTTGTTAGTTATATGGAGTCTAAAGCAATCACTCGATTTTATATATTCTAAGCACAAATATGTTTATTAGACCAAGTAAGGAAGGACTAAGTTCGAGTGTAACCGAACATTTCATAATCTTACAAACTTACAAGGATTAAGGTTTGAGTAATACCGTTATAAATCACCCAGAAGTGAAAATTATTGTATTAAATATTTGGGGGCAAAGGGAAGTATTGACCTGATTCAACATACATATTATAAATCGTTATGATAATTGCTACTTGATGTGTACACAAGAAAGTAAAAGAATCAAAAGAAAATGAAAATTGTGTTATATGGAAAAAACATATTTTTATGAATGACAATTGTAAAACATATGCTGACCATAACTTTGCCATATACAGGGTGGCTGATGAATTTTGCTACATTAAGAAACTCAAATAATTTTTTTTTCAGTGTATGGAATTCATTTTTCTTTTATTCATGTTAAAGCTCATTCAATTTTATTAAATATAGCTTAATTAGTTTTAAAAATAATGGAATTTAAATGCCCCCCCTGCTCGTTGAGGCATGTGCGGCATCTTACCAAAAAGTTGTTCATTACTGCTTGGAGAGTTGAGACAGGAATAGCCGCAATTGTTTCTCGAATGGATTGCCTTAGTTCAATCAAATTTGTTGGTTTTGCTTTGTAGACTTCCTGTTTGCAATAACCCCACAAGAAAAAGTCAGGTCCAGTAAGGTCAGGCGACCTGGGTGGCCAACGGAATGTGGAGTTTCTGGATATCAGCTTATTGGGAAATTTTCGTCGCAATTCTGTCATAACAGGTTGGGCTATGTGAGGAGCTGCACCATCTTGCTGAAACCACACAGAGTTGAAAGAAATTCTCATTCGGCGTAATTCTGGATAGAAAAACTCTCTCAACATGCTCAAGTAAAGGTCTCCAGTAACCGTAACGGTGTGACCGTTTTCTTCGAAGAAGTAGGGCCCGACAATGCAGCGTGATGAAACTGCACACCACACTGTGACACGAAGTGGATGCAATTCCGTCTCATGGAGTATCTGTACGTTGGAAGCACTCCATGTTCGACAATTTTGTTTGTTTATGTTGTTTGTTGTTATGTTGTTTAAATCGAAATGGGCCTCGTCAGACATGAAAAGACAGTTCAACATGTTTCCATCCTCTTCCACCATTTGAAGCATCTTCTGGCCAAAATCCAAGCGAATCGGCAAGTCTGCAGCGTTCAGTTTGTTGGCCATTTGAATTTTATATGGGAATAAGTCCAAATCTGTCTGCTTACACCCATTTGAGCAGATAAGCTTCTTGTCGAAACACGTGGATTGTTTTGTATGGCAGAAGCTACAGCAGCGATTGTTTCCTCCGTTCAAACTGAAGGGTTTCGATGGTAAGGTCTTCTGTTGACTGTCCCATGCTCGGAAAAATTGTTTACAAGTCTCATTACGGTCCATCTGCTTGGAGGATTGCCGCTAAACGTGCGCCTATACTCTCTTCGAACCGAAACTACGGACTCCAGTGCGTGATAGCGGCGGACAATCCAAATTCTTGTTTCAGTGTCCCAGTTATCCATTTTTGTTAAATGTAAAAGTCAATCTGCAAAATAAAAAAAATTAACCAGATTCATTAAATAGAAAAAAAGTTATTTATTTTTTTTTTGGTAGCGGCTTTCATCAGCCACCCTGTATTATAATAAAATTGTATAAAAATTAAGCATTGACTGTGAAACGCAAACGACTACTCAGTCTGCAACAATGCTTAGCTAAGATTTTATTTGGGCACAACTAAGTATGGACTGTGAAACCGGGCATTAGACTCTGTGGCAACATATTGCAGTATTAGTATTAAAACTAATGCACAAACTCACAGTTAGTTATTCTTATACATTCTTAACAAGTTAATGGGAATGCTGTTGCGTTGGCTTCGCCCGTTTATAACCCTTTTGGTTACGTAAATCCGACTCTCGAGTATGCGGCCACAGAGTAGCTTGTAACATCTAAAACCAATCGAGATTGATAGAGTATGTGTGTACTCAATATTATCTAATGTACCAAAATTAACTTGATCAGAATTGAAATGAATGATGGATGTCGGTCTATCCGTGAAAGCGATAGCTTCAGTAAAAATTGAGATATTTTTTCCAAACACTCTTTTCTTGGGAAAGTTGTTAATGCACTCTTCTAAATTTAAAGAATTTCCCGAATTTAATTCGCCAAGGACTATTATTACATCGATTTAACACCACTTATATCAGTGAGTTGTTTAAACAAATTTTACAGTGTAATTGTATGTGTGACGTAAGCTGTCATAGTTGCGTTAGGAATAGTGTCCTCTAATTTACACGCATCCTTGCTTTATCAACTATTTTTACTTATTGCCGGTTCGTTTCTATTTGCTGCCTGAAATCAGGAATCCTGTTTGCTAATAAGAAATGTTATTAATTAATGTTAATGTTATTAATGGTTTAAGTTGACTTTATTGATTCCCTCAATGGTTGTGGATTTATTTATAGATTGCGACAGTAGCATCGTCGCACATACTATAGTGAATGCGAGAGTATTTTAAAATATTAATTGGGATGATAACCCCGCTCACAGCGCATATAATGGTACTGATAAAAATGACTGAGAAATGAAAAACTGAATACGCAAGACACCTTAAATTTTACCCCAGAAATGGTATGAGAGCCCTTTGAAGTAGTCGGGGTCAAAATTTAATAATGGGCGCGGCACCGCCCACTTTTAGGTGAAATCACAAATCTCAAAATCCGCCAGAAATGGGCGAAATCGGACTACTGCCACGCCTACTTCACACATAACACAATGCTAAATTCTTTTTGATTTTTCCACTTTTCGGTAAACAAATCAGGAAGTAGTTAAAATAACGAGATAAAACTTTGCACGAATAATGCCTTTAAAGTGTGCCACCATGTGGCTAAAAAATGTCCAAATTCAACAAAAACAGTTCAAGCCCCTGGGCATCGAGTATTTTGACCCCAGTATCCATAGTTGACTTTTAATCGAAAATATTGGTCAATGTGTGAGATAATTGAAATTATGTAATTATATACAATATATGTACGAGGTGTGTTCAAAAGTATCGCGAACACAGTTTTGACAGTTTTCTTCAATTGCAGGGGCGTAATGCATCATGAGTTCTTGCCACAGGGAAGAACGGTCAATAAGGAATATTACCTGCAAGTTATGCGCAATTTGCGCGAAGCAATCCGCCAGAAACGCCCGGATTTGTGGAAGAACAAAAATTGGCTTTTGCACCACGATAACGACCCTGCTCACACATCGTTGCTTGTGCGCGACTTTTTGGCCAAAAACAACACACTAATGATGCCGCAGCCACCGTATTCCCAGATCCGGCCCCCTGTTACTTTTTTTTGTTCCCTAAACTGAAGAGGCCCATGAAAGGATGACGTTACGCTTCTCTTGACGAGATAAAGACGGCATCGAAGGAGGAGCTGAAGATAAAAAAAAAATTATTTTTTGAAGTGCTTCGAAGATTGGAAAAACCGTTGGCACAAGTGTATAATATCTCATGGGGATTACTTTGAAGGGGACAAAATAGATATTCATAAATAAATAAATAATTTTTGAAAAAACACAAAATTCGCGATACTTTTTGAACACACCTCGTATTCTCTGATAATGGTTTGTCAGTATGTTACAAATGGGTTAAATGAGACAAATACTTCTCCTAGCTACCATATTCCCAATATAAAGAATTTCGAACTTCCGGGTGACTTATATAAAGTTTCTAGTTGACGTTTTGCACCTGTCTTTGGTTCTTGCAAGTTGTAAAGTATAAAATGATTGACGAAAAAAGTTTCCCAGCTACCATCTTTCATCTGAGAGCAGAAAATAGTCAGAGAGGCCCAATTCAGTGAAGCAGCACTTCCCTTTCCAAGCCCAGTTTTTGCTTCAATTTCCCTTCCCCTTCAAGAATCAATGTTTTATCAACAAGCGAAATTCCTTTTTATCCATTTTTTTTCATAATAAAAAAGTTGTTTCACTCAAAAAGATATGTATAATTCAAAAACTAATGATCCGGCAAATTTTTACACGTGACTTTTAAAGGTTAGAGACAAATAAAAATAATATGGATATAATTCTAGCAGCACCATCTATGTGACAGGCCGGGAAATTTTCAAATGATCTGTTCAATTAAAATGTCAAGAAAGTTTTTCTGACTAGCCGTATGCTAGCTATATGGGAATTCGGGCAATACCCAATACCGTTCCGGTCCTCACTTACGCAGCACCAATATGGTCGCCTTGATGCAGTGGTACGCAGATGAGGAAGCTCCAGACCTGTCAAAATACTGCACTCCAGACCACGACGGGATGCCTCTTGATGTCTCCCATCGAACACCTACATAGTGAGACGCTTATGCTCCCAGTTAAGGAGCATAATGAACTCCTCTCCAAACAGTTCCTGCTGGGATGTTTTCGTAGAAATCACCCTTGCAGCCACATGCTTTTGAGCGGAACCGCTTCCTAGGAGCATCAAGAGGTCTTTCCTTGACTACGTCGACGACATCGTACAGTACGCCGACCGGACTTCGGACGCAACTGACTTCCGACAGGAACTGAGCGCCATTCACAGTGGAGCCATCAACACAGCCTTCCCGTGAATGGCGTTCTTGGAGTCAAACCACCACCCATCGCAGACGAAGAGCTCGAGTTGCCGCGAGAAACGCGAGTGACCCTAGCGCAACTGCGTTCTGGATATTGTAGCAGGTTAAACTCCTAATTATCCAGAATAGACCCTGACATACCCAATGTATGTCTTGCATGCAACGAGTCTCCGCATGACACTGACAATTTCTTTGCATGCGCTACCAACCCCACTCATCTAACACCGTTTTCAACACGGATTATCTCTAAAGGGGATTGAGAAACCGTTAAAAGAACAACGAAGTCGTAGATCGCTCCAAGTAAAATTTCGTGAAGGTCACCCAAAATCAGTTGTTGTTCCGGAAAGTAACGGCGCTGTGCCCAAACTGATATTGTAAGATCGTCACGACCTATTGTAAGATAGAGACAACTAAAGACATTCAATATTGCATGAACATTTGACTGCAAAATAAAATTGCTTACGTTGGAGTCCCCACAATTAGTCAATCGCTCAAAAAAGGTTCGTGTTGAATGGTCGATTGAAATGTTAAAATAATACGATAGCGGTGCTTCAAAACACGGCAATATCATCGTAATAGTGATGAACCGTGGATTTACGCGAATGCATACGAAGCAGTGCCAATCAAATGGTTCCCTTTTTGGGAAATACTGGATTTATGTCGCAACCATACCACCTGAACAACTCAGAACAGTAATTTCTGAATTTACTCTTCTGAGTGGTATACAACCATTTGTTTTCTAGTTGTCTTTTACGAAATCGGGTAAACTAATGCCGTAGATGGGTCACTCTCCACCACGACAATGCGTGGTTTCACACATCGACTGAAACAACTGCATTTTTGTGCACTCATAACATAGTCCTGAATTGATACCGAATGACTTGTTTTTATTCCCGTACAGAAAAAATAAAGTAAGAAGTCAACTTTTTCGACACCTGAAGAGGTGGTTGATGTGTTTAGAACGCAGGCTTTGGGACCACTCAATTTGAGCGGCAAAAGTGTTTCGACAATTTGCTCAAGTGCATGCAAAAGTGTGTAGATCGTAATGGAGAATATTAAAAAAAGCGATTTTCGATGATTTATATTTGTTGTTGTTCTCGAATTCCGGAATATAAATGGCAACCCTCATATACAACAACAACAACCGATCAACATCAAGTTCTTGTATAGAAAATTTATTTATTTGAAGATCTTCACAAAATTTGGTATAGATTCCAAATCAACGCTATAATCCTCGAACAAAATATCGGAATGCTGATTCACATTCTTTTACTTGGAATGAGAATTTCTATACCAAGCCTTTCGATTTAACAAACGGGCTTGATTGTGGGGCAGATATTGGTTTTCGTATCATAACATTCTTCGTACATTCGGCGGCGAACATCCTTTGGGTAAACTGTAGTTGATGGGGCCCCATGGCTTCTCTCAAGCCGCTGATATGCGTTTTAAGTATGATTATGATTGGAATTGAGAATTGAAAAATTTCTTTTGTAATCGAATAATAGTTGTTTTGGTCGCCACCATGTTTTTATCATCGTAGTTGTTACAGTTGCCTTCATTTTTTCTATTATTTACTTTTATAAGTATTTTGCCGTGGGTTGCAACTTAAAAACTGTAGGGTATACCTTACATAACTACTGCATTATGATATACGAGATGTGTTCAAAAAGTATCGCGAATTTTGTGTTTTTTCAAAAATTATTTATTTATTTATGAATATCTATTTTGTCCCCTTCAAAGTAATCCCCATGAGATATTATACACTTGTGCCAACGGTTTTTCCAATCTTCGAAGCACTTCAAAAAATCACATTTTTTTATCTTCAGCTACTCCTTCGATGCCGTCTTTATCTCGTCAAGAGAAGCGTAACGTCGTCCTTTCATGGGCCTCTTCAGTTTAGGGAACAAGAAAAAGTCGCAGGGGGCCAGATCTGGGGAATACGGTGGCTGCGGCATCATTAGTGTGTTGTTTTTGGCCAAAAAGTCGATGTGTGAGCAGAGGCGTTATCGTGGTGCAATTTTTTTGATAGGTAAAAATCGAAGACGATCCAAAAGCAAAGCAGCTGTCAACAATTAAATGAACATTCAAAATGGCCGAGCTTGTCGGCATAAGTGAGAGACATGAGTACCAACATAACGCCACAAAAAAT
The DNA here is from genome assembly GCF_023373825.1 of Bactrocera dorsalis. Lineage (NCBI taxonomy): Eukaryota > Metazoa > Arthropoda > Insecta > Diptera > Tephritidae > Bactrocera > Bactrocera dorsalis. The sequence goes on from NC_064303.1 coordinate 41,592,396, forward strand.
TCGAAATCCGAATATACGTAACACGCGAAAATTCAAAATTCGCGATACTTTTTGAACACACCTCGTATTCTTATTAATAATGTTTTAAACATCAAAGTTAAAAGAAAATAAACTGTATAATAGATAAATCATCGACCATTAAATCGAACTAAATCTTAATATTGTTGCTATCTTTTTAATGTTATATTGTACTATACATCAATATGTTTTGAGATCCGAGTGCAGCAAGCAGTTTTGACAAGTCCTTAGGAAAGCCGTTTAACAAAGAGATAGAAAAAATATAATTTTTCTAATTAATAAAAAGGGTGGCATCATATGCATCACGCCTCAGTTGCTACGTTTTGGTACATAATTCATAAATGTATAAATATGGCAAACACTATAATACATTTTAACGTATAATTTATCAACATCTGTGTATGTATTTTTTTAGATGATCACGTACAAAACCCTGTGAATGAAATTGTTGAAATTTGCTCAAAGTCGACAACTAGTTCGGAGGCATATAAGAGACAGAAAATTAATTCCAACCTTCAATTGCATTTACGTTTAAATCAAACAACTGTGAATAGCAACAGCAACAAAAACAAGTGTTCTACTGAAACCACCAGCGATTTTCCAGTTAGTTCTCCTTCGAATCCACGAAAACGGACTGCTCTTCAAAAAAATACATTGTCAGGAGACGTTTTTGAGCGTAACCTGGCATTATTAACAACGCAAAAACCACAAATGTCTTTGGATGAAAAAATTAACGCTTGGAAATGTGATATTGATTTCAGTGAAGTCGAAGATGTGGATAGTTTTGATGATCTTTTCAGAGAACATGAGGAATTACAAAAAAGAGTTATACAAGACAAGAAAAATAGGAATAGCGCTTTCAACAGCACACAGTATGATTTTAACGTATTTCGAAATGATATTCTGCCTAGGATTACAACAACGACTACTTTAATAGAGAAAGATGAAAAAACTAAACCTTCTGCTACTGGGACGTTTTCGGCACAACGTCGTATGCGAGCAGCTCTCGAATTTGAGTGCAAAAAACGTCAACAACAACATTTGTTAAGAGGAAGAAATACTACCCCTACATTTACATCCTCTTCTGAAAATGATTTACTTTTATGTCTTACTTCCAAACAAAAATTCAACAGCAATCAACAGAAGCTACGCCCTAGAAGTTCGGAGCAAGGTAATCAAGTTCTGAATGGAAAGTCTTCGTGTGATATTTTAAAATCAAAAGAGGCCACGTGTCGCCGTTCCCAAATGGCAATAGGCGGATATCCGTCGCTTGTATCTCGTCGATTTCGGCCATCTGCAGATGAGGAATCGGTTTTTAAGTTACGCCGACTGAATAGGGAAATTGATAAATTCAATGAAAAGAATGAGACAAATTCTCGAGGTCTTATTCAAATGCGTTTGGATTTTGCAATACAAAATAAAAGTCAACAACTCTATGAAAGAAGGAGTCAATTGTTTAAAACGCCTACATTGCCACAAAAACACATGCCGCTACCCGTCCCCACCCAGTTACCGACGCCGAACTCAACTGCCTTAAACGTTTCGATATTAATGTCAAAGAATACGCATAGCTTTAATCCTAATATGGATAAAAACACAGAATGTCCGCTACACCAATCAGAAGACAATGAGTTACAAACAGAAATAATATCTACATCGCCACATGAAGCTGCTCAGTCCTATTCTACACTTTCCCCAGTTTCGAAAAACCTTATATCTACCAGTGCATGTCATCAACAGCAAGAGTTTTGCAATTATTTGGGATTGACCGGCATGTCCACTGCCAATGCAGTAGCAAATGCAGTAGCGGAATTGGCCAAGTGTAATTTAACTAGACGTTCTTTGCGTGTGCGCCGTTTGAAGCAACAAGAGAAAAGTGAAAATAACCAAAAAATTACAAATTCAAAAGACATTGTATTAGACGATAAGTATGTAGAAACAACAATGGGCGAAAGGTTCAGTGCAGCCGAAATTATTGAAAAGAAGGAAACTACAGAAACGTCAGCAAATTTACGGTAAGTGAATTGTGGTTATTGTTATATAAAAATGCAATGTTAATATACAGTTATATTTACTTATTCAAGAACTAATTCAACAAAATATCTTATTATGCCTTTAAATATAAATACTTAATAAATATTCCAATCGTTAAAATATAAACTAAACAAGACTGGGATACTAACTTTTAAGGGATCAATGGTGAGAAAAATTTTCCAGGTGTATGAAAAATTTTGTATTAAACAAGTAAAGAAGACCTATGGAAGACATCTTGTTAAAAAAAAAAAACATTTCGCATACAAGAACATAATTTTGAGCGTTCAGTTTATATGGCAGCTATAAGCTATAGGGTCTGATATCGGCGGAGCAAGACTTCAGGTTATTCGATTTTTAGTATAAAGAGCGTTTACAAAGTTTTGGTTTTTAGACATTTAACACAATTAGAAAATAAATAGATGTTAAAAAGAAAACATTTATATGGACATGTTAAAAAATTAGTTACTTTCTTCAAATATTTTGATGAATTAAAATCGTCATTGATTGTAATGAATATGCTCTCTCTTATTAATTTTGACATGGTTAAGTTGAGATGGTATTGTTTCAAGCAAAAGTTTTAGCTTCGATTGAGGCCCATTTACGTTTGTGGTATTAAAGAGTCGTAGGGTAATCTGGGCTGTTTTTTGACATTATTTTTTTCATAGAAATTTTTATTCTACAATATATTTTTTTTTACATATCATAAGGTATATCGTGGAGCGTATAAACTATTGTTTTCGGAATTTTTTGATGACAACTGTCGGAGAAATGGCTGGGTGAATGAGATGCGTTTTTTCACTGGCGGACACGATTTCTGATGTTTGGATCATCTGAAACACAAAAATCCAATTTATTCTTAAAAAGTACGTGAATGGTTATCGTCCCTACTAGAATAATGAAAAAATGTTGATAGATAAAAAAGTAATTAACGTTTTAATTTTTCCCCATGTTTTTTACATAAATTTTGTCATAACATTGTCAATAAATTATAAAAAATTATGAATCTAGTAAGGACGATAGCCAGGCGTTTTGTGAACATTGAGTAGTTCGACCGGAATCATGGCTGCCAGTTTAAAAAAGTGCGTTTTGAGAAAAACGCATTTAAAGTTTGAAGTACTGAAAAAGCATACAAAGATGGGCATAAACATTGAAAAAAACTTCGAGCGGTATTATTATTTTTGGGCTTTTTTCAAAACCTTCCAATGGTAAAGTTGGTTTCTACATTAATTCTAAAGGTATAAGGAACAGAAAAAAAAACAAAAGTTGAAAAAAGATTACCCTATTGACCCCTTAGACTGGGATCCATTTTTTAAAGCTTTATCAGATAAAAGTCTCCACAGATCTTCGATAGGGTTTATATCCGTTCTTTTTGCTGACCTTTTTCTTGCTGGTAAAAATGCCTTACAAATTCTATCTATTTACTATCGAGCAAATCAAAATACATTGGGACATACATATTTGTCTTTATGTAGAATATTAGAGTTTTTGTGTTGGCTTTGAGCGTATATTTTTGGTTTTCCAGCATGAGTAGGATTTTTCGGAAATTACTAATTGTAGTTCTATGGCGGTTAAGTATTGTGCAAATTCATGTTATTCTCATATGACATTCACGCAAACTTAATGCTCGTCCCAGCTCAAACTCTGAAAGCTTTGTATCACGCGGCATATATGACTACAAATCCGAAAATATTGACTAGATTTTTATGTTCTCCTATATTCGGCGAAATACTTTATACTAACAATCTGCTATAAAAACAAGAGACCAGCGAGAGAAAAAAAGTTACAATACAAAATATGTATGCACATACATAAGTATAATTTCTTTACTAAGGTATTATTAATCAGATTTGGTATCAACTTACTTATAAATATTTTTCTTTGTTTTTTTCGTGTTCGAAACGCAGTGAAATTTCCTAATACGGACAGCCTCTTAATCTTACAAAACCAATTTAGAGGAAGGATTTGATTGTTTGTTTGTTCGAATTAAAAGACTCTGAAACAAACGGGGTTTTCAATAGGGATGCTACAAAAGTAGACTGATAGGGACAGCAAACGACGCCATATTTTTTCCCGTTCTTTTGACATTTCTTTTCAGCAAGGTTTGCCATTTCAACATGGAAATATATACTACATACGTAAATTCGCAGTCAGTGGCCTCAACTTTAAGAGCGGGTTTGTTCAATAAGAGCGCTACAAAAGTTTTTTTTTTTAATTAAACAAAAACGGTTTGGAAATCAAGGAAATTATTAATTTCTGTGAAAGTACATTCGTACGTTCTACAGTCACCATTGTATCCCGAAAAAATTACGGTTTGTGGGCTGGCGGCGCTATTGGGCCGTACTTCGTCTGTGATAATCGCTACTGCTCAATGATAACCGAATATTTTTGGCCCGAATTGGGTGATATGGGCTTGGTTTCAACAGAACAGTGCCACAAGCCACACTGCAAATGTCACAATCTTTTTATTGAAAACCAAGTTTGGTGAATGTGTTATTACACGAAATAGACTGGTCGATTGGCCGCCTCGGTCGCGCAATTTGACGTCGTTAGAAAAGAAGTTACAAGTTGACTGTGGGGCTACATCAGGTCTATGGTCTATACCAACAAGCCGGCGACGATTGATAAAGAAATCGGGCTCCATACTTAATGGCATCGAATGTACTTTCACAGGAATAAAGAATTTCATTGATATCCCAACCCGTTTTTGTTATATTAAAAAAAAAAAAACTTTCGGAGCGCTTTTATTGAAAAACCCGTTACTTGACAGATTTGAAAAAATCCGTCCGCTTTTGGGAAGCTACACTCTCTCCGCTATATTATATTTTTAAAAAATTTACCAAAACGACCATAATATAATCCAAGATGTAAAAAAATTACCTAAAGAATTACTTACATAGCCCTCTCAAATAATTAGAAGGAACAATAAAAGAATGTGGATTTTTTTGGCTTTTATAATTAAAAGAACTGAAAAATTTGTCAAAAACTATTTTGTAGTGGACAGCAAATATATTTTTTCGCAATGAATCAAGTTAACTTTTGAGGCGACAACGCAAACCAAACAGCCGATTGATGTTACCAAGTAACGAAAAAACTATCATGGTCGCCAGACGCCAAAACGCACTTAAAGAACTACCGAGTAACGACTAACGTATTAATAAAGCTGGTCTGAATACCCCTCCTTATAAAATATTTATATATGCAAAAAATTATTTCAATACAAGTACATATTTTTATAAAACAAATAGTATTGTTCAGTCATGAGTTCATCAGTTTTATAGCACGGACATACATATCAATTTTGTCCCATTTGGCTAAAACATGCAATGGAAAAATGACATTTTTTATTTTTTTAATTTAATTTCATTTAAACTATAATTGAAATTAATATTTTATTTTATTTTTTTTTTAATTGAAACACGAAGTTTAGTCGGTGTATCACTTTAAAAACAATAAAATCGGCTGCTTTTTTATAAGCACATAAAAGCTAATTTGTGTCTTACTCATTAAACGTAATAATATAAAAACTATAATTATAATTAGATAATATAATTTAGTTTACTTCTGCTTACTAAAAACATAAAAAAGCCAAACTGAAAAAAATCTCGAACGAACGAAAAAGACCGAAAAAAATTAAGGAAAGTATAGTGGTAAGGTATGTGTGGCCATGATTGTATATATAACTTTTCGAATTATTTGATTCGGGTGTTTCTCTTCCGAGGCTGTTTATTCCTTTTCATTGGCGGATCCCAAACCCAGCGCACAACCCTGTGAAGGGAGATGTTTCCTCTTCTCCCTTTAGCTGGATGTTTTCTGGCTACCCAGATGATACTTGGTCAAAGAATCGTTTCTGGCCACTCAGAAGTGAATGGCAATCAGAGAACTTTTCTGAATGAACAGGACGCAGATGGAGAAGATACAGACATGTCAGAGCACCGTACTTCGGACTATAATAGTATACACATCTCCCCAAGCAGTTTCGTCCTCCTATTTATCCAGAATAGACCCTGGCATACAAAACCTACAGTGATGTGCGGTAAAATATAGCCAATATTTCAAATCCTGGTATATTATAAAGCATCCATTGTACCCTCGATCATTATACTCCCGTCGCCAAATTGAAATTGTATCGTTTTTATAGAATGTTGTGGGAATGAATTGGTATTGAGCAGTCTTCGCACAGAAAGGCTGTCTTGGTCAGAGTTAAATAAATTTAATTTGGGTTCTTCTTATCAAAGACTTTGACTGTAGTCAGACCAGTACCTTCCGAGTAACTTAAGTATTCAACTTGTTTTTGATAAATAGTTTTAGAACTTTTCGTCCAGAGGACATTCTTAAGAGCAGAAGAGATCACAAACGGATTTGCTTTCACCTGAAGCAGGATTTATTCTTGCAAAACCGTTCTAATTTTTTTGTTCTAATACTTTTGCAACATGTATAATAGGTTTGTTCATCTAAACGTTGATTATATCATGTAAAACTAACTGAGATAGATATGGAGTTATATATACAAGGTGCGTTCCAAAGTAAACAGGACTTTGAAAAAAAAAAAACAGAAATGGTTTTTTCGGCAAAACCAATTTATTTTATTCAAAAAAGTCTCCTTCTTCTTCATATACATCTTTTTGCACAGTCTAAAAGAATGTCGAACGAGAGTTTTAGCTCGTTGGCTGGTATGGCCGCCAGTATGCCGGTGCAAGCCTTTTGAATGGTCTCTACGTCTGCAGAAAGCTTTCCTTTTATGGGCAAATGCATTTTTCTGAAAAGGAAGAAGTCGCATGGTGCCATATCAGGTGGTTAATGGTTAATGGGGAGTGGTTAATGGTTAAAATGTGATTTTTTGTCAAATAATTGGTCACAAGCGTCGAATCGAATGTTGGATTCTGAGCAATTTTAGGTCGTCAGTCAATTTGTGCGGAATAAACCGTGCAAACACCTTTCGTAAACCCAAATGTTCGGTCAAAATGCAATAAATCGATGTTTTGGGGATGCTCAAGTCCATTTCCATGAATTGACAATGATGATTTCGGTTGATTTTTGATGAATTCACGCACAGTTTCGATGGAATTTCCGGTGATCACGAATTTTGATTGGCCCACATGCTGATCGTCATTTATGTATGTCCCCACGACCACTTTGAAAACGTTGAAACCACTCATGCACTCTGCTACGGGACAGGCAATCATCGCCATAAACTTGTTTCATCAATTGAAACGTTTCGGAAAAAGTTTTACCAATTTTAAAACAAAATTTAATGTTTGCTCTTTGTTTTGAAGCTCATTTTCGCTCCTATAACATAAACTTACTGACACTTAAAACGCAATAACTTCACTTCCAATAGATGAAATGTCATGAAATTCTCAATGGACAATTGATACAGATAGCAGATTCTAACGCACCAGCCGACATATAGATCGCGCCACCAAGAGGCGCTAGATTCAAAAAGTCCTGTTTACTTTGGAACGCACCTTGTATATATATATGTAAAAGGCCAAGATGATGAGACAAATTGAATTCCGAGTAGTTATCAGTCCGCCCGTCTGTATGTTTGTGTGTATGTAAGCTGTAACTTGAGTAAAAATTAAGATATCTTAATGTAACTGGGTGCACGTGTTCCTTGGCAAAAAAATTGAGTATGAGCTCATAATGGGCTCAAAACGCCATTAACTAAGCAATAAATTAAGGTATAAAACTGTAATTTCGACTAAAGTTTTTTAAATAGTGGGCGTGGCTCCGCCCTCTAATAAGTTTAATGTACATAACTCTGAAACCACTAAAACTACAATAACCACGATTACTCAAGAAAAATCTTATAAAAACACATATGACAGTGTGAAAATGGATAGAATCGAATTACAATCCCGACCTCTCCCCACATTACGGTTTAGCTAAAAACTACTTAAAGCGCGATAAGTCAATAACCAAACTATAATTTTGTAACGAATATAGATAAAATGGAGCAAAAACAGACCTTAGCCACCATATAATTGATTTTGAAGCATCTAGCTGGATTTAATTCATATACAGTGCCGCACATAAGTATTGGCACAGCAATCATTTTGTGTTTTTCGGCTATTTTAAAAGCAGACTAATAGGTTTTTTAGTGTAAATATATTTTCCCTTGTTAAATCCATTCATTAACTACCACATACACTAATTTTTTTATAATAATTCATTTTTAATTATACCTTTTAATTCATATTCATAAAAAATAAGCAATTTCTGCGACACAAAAGTATTGGCACACCCGGTCTGTTAATTAAAAAATACTCAATCTGGCCACTCCTTTTCCGAGAATTCAACGCTTTCTTCTTTTCATTTATTATACAGGTTATTCAAATTGTCAATCATTTTGCTTTGTGAAATTCGTTTAGTTTGTGCTCAATAACGTGAAAAAGTAAATTTTTTTTTTTAAAAAATGTCTTCAAAACAAAAAGAAACCCAAGTATATCTCAGCGAAAAAATTTATTTTACATATGCACAACCAAGGCAAATCGTATGCTGAAATAGGTGGAAATGATGGACAGAAGCCGGTTCACAATTCGCAATATCATAAAGCGGTTTAAAGGAGCATCATGTTTGAAAAAGTGCTGAGCGTACCGGTCGTCCTCAGGTTTTTAAGCGATCGCGAAAAGGCAGCACATTGTTCGAAAAGTCAAAAAAGATCCGAAAATATCATCTACGCATAAAAAAGATTGCTGCTGAGGTGAAAAATGAATTTGGAAAGATATTCATGCGAGGACCGTTAGAAGAGTTACTACATTCGGCTGGCTATAATTCGCGTGTTGCTCGAAAGAAGCCATTGATATCTTCACGTAACCAGAAGAAGCGCCTAGACTACGCAAAGAAGTATAACACAAAACCAAACACGTTCTGGGACCAAGTACTGATTCTCAGACGAGAGTAAGTACAATATCTTTCGGAGCGATGGTCGTACTTCGGTGTGGAGAAAGCCAAACACTGAATTTGAAACAAATCTTTGCTCCAACAGTGAAATACGGTGGTGGTGGTGTGATGGTGTGGGGATGCATGGCTGCTGCAGTGTGAGGTGAGCTGGTATTTATAGAGACATTATGGCCAAAACGGTTTATTTAAATATTTTGAAGCAAAATTTGAAAAAAAAGTGCTCAAAACTAAATTTACCAGCTCATTCACATTTCAGCAAGACAATTACCCCGAAGCATTCGGCCCATATTGTAAAGAATTTGTGCAGTGTAACTTATAACACCGCACACGTCTTGCCCCATCCACCACAATCTCCTGACCTCAACCCAATTGAGCTATTTGTGGGAGGAGTTGGAAAAGGCGGGTGGAAAAGCGGGCAGTTTGCAAATCAAAATGGAGTTGAAGCATGGCTTTGTTAGAGGATATGGCACAATAACCCAGCAAACACCCAAAAGCTAGTACATTTCCATGCCAAGGCGTCTGGAAGCTGTAATCAAACAAAATGGACTACCCACCAAATATTAATTAAATTGCATAATGTTTTTTTTCTTTATAATTTACTGAGTGTGCCTCATACTTTTGTGTCGCAGAAAATTGCTTATTTTTATTTTTTTATGAATATGAATTAAAAAGTATAATTAAAAATGAATTATTATAAAAAAATTAGTGTATGTGGTAGTTAATGAATGGATTTAACAAGGGAAAATATATTTACACTAAAAAACCTATTAGTCTGCTTTTAAAATAGCCGAAAAACACAAAATGATTGCTGTGCCAATACTTATGTGCGGCACTGTATATATATTTATATTTATAAAACTGCTCAACGCTAACCAAGCAGCTATTCCATTTTTCTGTCTCCAATAATTTTAGTGTAATTTTCGGTGGCGGCAAATAAAATACATACATATACATAGTAATACTAATATTCTTATTATCTTATATACATCTTCTTATATATAAAAATAAATCGCAAAATGTGTTGGTAAGCGCATAACTCAAAAACGCCTGGACCAATTTTGCCAATTCTTTTTTTAAAATGTTTGTTGAGGCTCAAGGATGGTTTTTACGGCAAGAAAAATTCGAAACAGCCCTTTTCTTTTTCCCATACAAACGAATGAATGTTTGTTTATTAGTAACGCTCAGGGAACGACTGAACTAATCTCGATGAAATTTTCAGAGAATGTTCTGTATGGATCGGGGAAGGTTAAGAAATAAAAAAACCTGTATACTTTTGTAAGGAAAAGTCGGAAAATTGGACAATTCCAAAATATGAACTTTTTTCCATACAAATTTTTTTTGTTTTGTTTTTCAATTATTTGAATCGTTCAAATTTGTCGTTTGCTTCAAAATTTTTTGAAAATTAGTCAGTGAAAATGTTATGTGTGCTGCACACAAAGTGATTAATTCTTCTTCTTTACTGGCGTAGCCACCGCTTACGCGATTATAGCCGAGTCAACAACAGCAAAAGGGGGGTCTCTCATCCGAGGCTGTTTGTTGTTTTCATCGGGGGTGTTTTTTTACGTGGCGGGTCCCAAACCCAGCGCACAACCCTATGCAGGGGATGTTTCGCCTTCTCACTTTAGCTCGCCTTCAAACGGATGTTCTTAGGCTACCCAGAGGATACTTGATCAAAGACCGGAAGTCGTGAGCTGCTTGAGTCATATGATTAATTACAGAATGAAATTTGTTACGATGTCACGAAGAGGTCGCGCCAATATCGGTCGGCGTTTTGGTATCAACATACGAGTACATTAGCAGCCCAAGGCACATGACCGAGTACTCCCGTATGTCGATGATATACGTGCGGTATTATGGATCGCGGTCAATCAACAAGCGATCGTCACTATGTCACAGCAAGACTTTTCAAGCTACAGCTTCGATGGACTTTATCTTGAAGCAACGTATGGTATATGTGGTGCTATTAGAGGCTAGATGTACTCAGTTGAGTGGCAAAAGAGAGGTTTGTCGCACATACACATTCTTCTTTGGACGGTGGATGGTTGTTACACCGGATCAAATTACAATGAACTTTTTTTTCTGCGGAAATTCCTGTAGCAGAGAAAGATCCAGTCATTATAACGAAAGTGATGAAAACCAATATGGTTCATGGACCTTGCGGACACCAGAATCCCACTTCGGTTTGTATGAAAATAAATGCACGAAACACTATCCACGTTTCTTTCGGAAACACAAACTATAAATGATGGATATCCACTCTATCGGCGTCGCCCACCAGACGACAATGGCAGAACATTCAGCATTCAATTTAGAAGAGTGAATATCGAAGTTGACAACACATGAATCGTACTATATTCACCATTATTGTCTAATTCACATTCAAAACTCATATCAATGTTGAGTATTGCAGTTTGGTGATATCGATAAAATACTGTTACAAAAAGTAGTATTAAGTTGTATTTGTATTACTATATGCATCCCTGATTATGAACAATAGCTGTAGGTATATGGAATAACATTTGTCTTGTTGTAGACATCTGGCGCCACACTGTCTGCTCGTCTAGTTAAACAATTGCTGAGTCTGGCGCCGCGACTGTCTACTTGCGTCTGGCGCCGTATAGCCGTATGTTCTGGTAATTTCGCAGAAAGAAAAAGAAACGCGATATTCTAGAAGGACACGTCGGCATCAGCGGAAGTGCGTGGCTATAGCCGTATGTTCTGGTAATTTCCAGACGGCGATATTCTAGAAGGACACGTTTCGGCATCAGCGAGAACGTGCGTGGCTATATAAGCCGTGGCAGTGCCAACGTAATCAATCAGTGCTAAGAGTAAACTGCTATAGTGTAGACGAGTTGTGAAATAAAGAGTTGTTGATTAATTAAACAGTGTTAATTTATTTGTCAATCCAGAGATACGAACCTAACAAAGTAAGCTAGCAGAGTAAAATTCGTAACAATTGGTGTCAGAAGTGGGATTGTCAAAATAATCCAAATTCAAGATGGTTAAATTCGGAGAATTGAGAATTCAGCAATTAAAAAAGGAACTGGAGGAGCGTATTTGCCGATAAGTGGGCAAAGGCGGATCTGCAGGCACGATTTACGTGAAGCAATGGTGAAGCGATGGAATTAATGTGGACGAGTTCGAATTTGTTGGGCCAGAAACTTCTACAAAGGTAGAAGAAAAAGTAGAAGAACAACGAACATCATCAAGTGTGGGACATGAAACTTGCTGTTAGTGGCTATTAAGCAAATAGAAAATCGTCTGGCACAGCAAATAGCTGAAAATACAGAAAATGCAGTGCAACAACAGAAAATCGTCTGCACAGCAAATGACGCAAATAGCTGAAAATACATCACAGTTAGAGTCTCGCCTTACACAACAAATGAATGAAAATAAATACGCAGTTAGAAAATCGTTTTGGTACAACAGATTACGGAAAAATACTACACAACTACAAAAACAAGTGCAAGAGAAATTTTCAAAATTTGAAGACGAATTAAGCACTTTAAAAAACTGACGAAGAAAATTTGAAATCAGAAGTTCTTCATTTGTTAATCGGGTAATCGATGCGAGAACTGCACTGCATGGCCCTGCACCATCAAACAAATAATCCAAGATTGAAGGCAGGCACCCACATTCGATGGAAGTATTCCCATTTCGAAATTTCAAACTTCAGGTTTGAAAAGACAGCATTGGCCAATAACTGGAATGCAGCGGACAAAGTGGCGTCTTGTTTGTATCATTGAAAGGACCTGCGGCAGAAATCCTTCAGACTATTCCAGACTGTGAAACGGGACAACTATGAGGCATTGATGAGTGCGATAGAAAGACGATATGGTAGTGAGTCACCGGAAACAAATATAACCAGATCGTGAACTGCAAATAGGGTCAGAAAATGAACGAGTCATTGCAAAGAGTTCGCAACTGAAATCGAACGACTGGCTCATTTCTGGCAAATGCAGATGCACCTGGTTGGATTACATTGAGAGGGTAAAATTCAATGTTTCATAAATGCCGAATTCGTTGATGTGGACACCAACACGCGCCACATATGCATTGCCAAAAAGAACGTTGCTGCTGAAACGGTTTTCGCACGCCCTCACAACAGGAACAGCTTCCCTACTAAGTAAACCAGCACACAAAGTACAAGGGTGTGAACCATGGAACAACCGGCGCTGATGAAGAAATATTGAAGACTCTGAAGACAATTGCTGCACAGCGAGTAAATACGGACAGGCCACCCTGTTTTCAACTGTAGAAAAGCGGGTCACTTTGCCCGAAATTGCAAGATTAAAAGTAAACCCATCAAAAATGGAGAACAACCAACAGAACACCGAGAGAGGATTTCACCACAAAAATGCGGAGCATTATCACATCGCCCTTGTCCCTGGAATTTAAACATTGCTCCAAATCAGAAGGAAAAAGAAGGTATAATCGACGTGCGATCACTGAATATAGAACCTGAAGATGATTGGACTCCTCATCGCATCAGAATCAATCAGCTTGGAGGACCCTGATCTTGCAAAGCTGGTAATGGCCAAAGAAAAATTGTGGTACGACCACCAAAGGAACAAATTTAAGTAGCGAGAGTCCAACTGCAAAAGCCTATTGGGCCCAATGGAAACAGCATAAACCTCGTTAATGGAGATACCTTCATCGGTTTTTTAAAAAAAAAAAAACCTTTTTTTGGGAAAGTGAAAGATGGCAAACGGTCTCGTCTGCTGATCATAGTACCGAAGTCCATGATCCCGAAAAGTGTTGAAAGAATATCACAATGGACCTAGTGGAGGGCACCTTGGAATTACAAAAACTATAGAGAAGATTAAAAACGGTTCTTACTGGATCGGTTGTCGAGATTCCATAGCAGAATGGATAAGTAATTGCGGTAGAGTGCATGGACAGCTAAAGGTCCTAAAGCCAAAAAGTCGCGGTAGGCTAAAACCAGTACAACGTTGGGATCACCATTTGAACGAGTCGCAATGGATATTGCAGGTACCGTTCCCAACCAGTAAGGCCGGAAACAAATATCTACTGGTTTGTCATGGATTATTTTCAGTAAATGGCCAGAAGTATATGCCTTACCAAACCAAGAAGCGAAGACAGTAGCCGAAGCGTTTGTAGAAATTGGATAACACGGTTCGGAGTGCCCGTCGAATTACACTCAGATCAAGGCAGGAATTTCGAATCTTCCCATTTTCCAAGAAGTCTGTACATTATTGGGCATCCACAAGACACGGACAACAGCGTTACACCCACAATCAGATGGGATGGTAGAGAGATTCAACCGAACGCTCGAAGAACATCTGCGGAAAATCGTTGATAAAGACCAACGGAATTGGGACAAGTACATCCAGATGTTCCTGCTGGGCGTATCGTTCAGCGTTCAGCGAACACGAGACAACTGGTTACACGCCGGCAAAGATTATTTTCGGATCTGATCTGCGACTCCCTGCTGATCTTAAGTTTGGAACGAATCCTACAGCTGTAAGAAATGATGGAGATTATTGTTCTTCCTTAAGGAAGAAATGAATGAATTGCATCTATGGTAAGACAGCATACCGCCATCTGATGAGCAATAAGATGACAGGAGCCGTTCGATCAAGCGGCAAATTCAAAAGGTTTTGAAGAAGGTGATCTGGTCCTGTTGTACAATCCACTTCGAAAGAAAGGCTTGTCCCCGAAACTACAGACAGCCTGGAAGGACCCTATATGGTGATGAAAACGACTTAATGACGTGGTATACCGCATACAAAGAAATGGAAAAGCACGATGTAAAATGAAAGTAGTACATTTGGAGAGGCTCGCCCCATTTGGTTCAAGAGGATTTGTGCCTAATCGGGACGATTAGCTTTAGTGGAGGGCAGTGTTACAAAATAGTAGTATTAAGTTGTATTGTATTACTATATGCATCCCTGATTATGAACAATAGTTGTAGGTATATGGAATAGCATTTGTCTTGTTGTAAACATCTGGCGCCACACTGTCTGCTCGTCTAGTTAAACAATTGCTGAGTCTGGCGCCGCGACTGTCTGCTTGCGTCTGGCGCCGTATAGCCGTATGTTCTGGTAATTTCCAGACGCGATATTCTAGAAGGACACGTCGGCATCAGCGAGAAGTGCGTGGCTATATCCGTATGTTCTGGTAATTTCCAGACGCGATATTCTAGAAGGACACGTCGGCATCAGCGAGAAGTGCGTGGCTATATAAGCCGTGGCAGTGCCAACGTAATCAATCAGTGCTAAGAGTAAACTGCTATAGTGTAGACGAGTTGTGAAATAAAGAGTTGTTGAATTAAATTAAACAGTGTTGATTTTATTTGTCAATCCAGAGATACGAACCTAACAAAGTAAACTAGCAAGAGTAAATTCGTAACAATACGTTTGTTAGTACGATACCAAAGGAAGCAGCATGGCGGTTATTGGTCTTGAACGATATGGTCGATACGTGAACTGCAATAAAGCGCTTTGTAGGATATTTAATTTTGCAATTCATGAACGTTTTCCGACTGTTGTGGGTCTCGAAGTTAATTTGGAGAATGGCCAAAGAGTGTATTTCAACCCAGGGAATACAGTACAGCCAGTGGAAACATCGCCAGCAACAAAATTAACATTTACGAGTTTTTGTTCAATTTTCGTCAGAGATCCGTTTGCGAGGACATTCGGAAATACCTTGATATTATACATGGAATGCATCGTTGAAGAAATAATTACGCAGAAAGCAAGGCCAACCAGTAGATGGACATCCAGGTGTGTTATCAACTAATGCATTGGGACGAATTTACACAATCTACCCGAAAAACGACGATTGTTTCTACCTTCGGTTGCTATTGATACATGTACGCGGTTCAACTTCATTTGAGTCATTGCGTACTGTGAATGATACGGTGTGTGCAACTTTTTGAGAATCAAGTCAGCAATTACAATTGCTGGAAAATGATAATCACTGGAATGCAAATGAAGTTCGTTCACTTTTCGCGATAATCATTTCGACTTATCAGACTTCAAATCCGTGTCTATTATGCGATACAAACAAAAATGAAATTGCCGAAGACATTTTACATCGTGGTGCTTTGATATCAATTCCATCTGCAGTTTATCAACTCACGAAAGATAACTCACCACGAATGTTCGAACATTGGCCAAATTATCGTAACTACGATTCGTCTTGACAATTAAGATGACGCCGTGAATTATCCAGTGGAATTTCTAAATTCATTGGAGAGGCTTGGTATGCCACCGCACCATTTGAGTCTCAAAGTTGGATCTGTCGTTATTATGTTTCGCAATCTGCGTGCGCCGAAACTGTGTAATGGAACCCGACTGATTGTGACGCACCTATCGAATACAAGGGGCAGAATGCTTGATTCTACGAATTCCTTTGGGTTCTAACGATTTGCCATTTCAGTTCAAAAGTATTCCGTTTCCAGGGAAAATTGAATTTAAAATGACGATCAACAGGATATTCGCATAGTGTGTGGCATAAATTTGGAAATGTTGAGTGAGTTGATTACCGGATCGGATGTTATTAAAAGAATATGTAGTAAATCTATATTCGTGGCTATACGTGACTGCTTTCTAGTGTGGTGTTCGCAAAATCTACGATAGTCCTTATTACGGGCCTCTTAAGATCCCTCCGAGAGTTGCCCGATTGGAAGAATACAAGTTCTAATTACCTCCGTACTATGTACCAGGATTTTGTGCACGGTGACTGGCATATAGTACCACGAATATAGATTAAGACAAAGGGTTCTGGTTTTGGAAAAAAGATTTTCGAATTTATGGGAATGAATATCGTAGCCGGAGGTTAGTGCTCTCAATAAAATACTAAAATTTTTAATTAGATTATTTCCAATCCGGTAATCTCCCCACTCAGTTCCGGATTCATAAAGAACCTGCGGGCCGCATTTCCATCATTAGAATTCCCATATCCAGGAAATTGTTTTTCTGTTCCTTCCAACCAACTGCGATTTTTGTTTAAAAACCGTTCAATCATCACGTCAGTCCATTTTTTGGAAAATTTTGACGAAACATTCGGAATTTTTAACTGTATAGCCGTCTGTGTATCAGGCGTTACATCTGTACCACTAAATTTTCTCAAAACATAATCCACCAGCCGGGAATTTCGTTATATTTTATATTTTCGCCATTCTTCAAATAACTCCATTTTTGACAGCTTTGAGCGCCAATAAGGAGTCATTGAAGATTATATGCTTGCCTCTACTCTTTATTGATATCTGGCAAGCGTGAAGGATGGCTGTTGCTTCTGCTGTAAAAACTGAGGCGAAAGATAATAGTATAGCAGACATAATTGTTGCATAGTTATTAACAACGCTGAGGGCAACGATTTTATTGTGCTTAAAATCATGAGTGTAAAAAGTTTTCCAATTAGTGTAATTGCTTAAAATTTCCAAAAAGAGTTCTAAATAATCATTAAGTGGTGTGCTTTATTTTTTAAATTTGACCAAGCCCAACATAAGATAAGATGAATTTAAACCCTTTCGTTAATTTTTAATGTAAAATGTTATCATGCAAAAGTTGTTTAACTTCTCAGAATATTTGATTTGATTGTTTATATTTTAATGCCCATGCATTGACAAATAATAATAAATAATTACTTTCAAATCGCAATGGCAAAAATAAAAATTTACCGTATAGCTATCAAATCACTCTTATTAGTAAACGAAAGTAAAAATCAAGATACAACAATTATTTTGTGAAGCTGCTAAAATAAAAATGAAGTTTTTGACATACAAAAAAAAATTTCTATTACTACATCATATATATCCGACCTTTCCTAATGATTTTTTTTGGAAAATATTATGAAATAACTTTTTTTCTTTCCCTGACTTTAAATTAATTAATATCGTCGGCGATTGTGCGGCTTTATTCTATCACACATCACTGCATGTACTTCATTAAATGAGTAGGCGCATGACACTAATCACCACTTTGCATGTCCAATGAAATCAATTCAGTTAACTCCCCATTCCCTCTATGCTTTGAACCCGTCGAAACAGCTTGTTCCCTGGGCATACCGTTAGGTGAATTAACTAATTGCTTTCCCCTAAGCAGGGTCTGAATACAGCAACAACAACAGCTAGGCTGCTGCTACATAATATACGATGTAGGCGTCATTGGGCCAGCGGAGGGGGAAATGTATCATGAAACGAAAGTGCAGCAAGACTCACTTGCCCCCTTCCTCGCTATGAAGGGGTCGTGTGCAGAGTTCAATTTAAATAATATTAAAAGTTCGATGTTTACATCTCAGCGTCTATATGAGGACAAGAGGAATTGCAAATGAAGTGATCTGCCCATCTCTGATATAGACAAGACAAGAATTCATAAAAAGAAGAAGAAAATTGTATACAATTTGTAGTTCCCGTTTTGAACTTGATTACACAAAATGATCAAAGCAAACAAATTGACTTACACTGTCGCCGTCCGTTTCTTGGTTATGAGAAGCTTTCTTGAGCATATTAGTACTGATCCATTTTAGGTACTGCAGAGTGGATGCAAAATTTAGCGGTGAATTCCGGCGTTCTTTGCTGTTATATTATTTTGTTCTGCTCTGTTTCTTGTTCGTAACTGTTTCTTTTTACCGGAGGATTTAGTTCGAATATCATTTTATTTAAAACAAAAAATTAATTAATGAGTGTTTTGTGCGTAAAAGAAAGAAAATTCAATATATTAATAGCGGGTATTGAAAATATTGTTTTAACAAAATCTTGGTAATCCCTTGTAAACAAAATATGAGAACAACGTACAAATTAACTATGCAACACGCGGGTAGGTGCCAAAAAACGCTTCAAAATGCTTTTCTCGCATTGATCAGCTTTGGCATCGGCTCTGGTCAGCGTCCACTTGGTGCTGCCTGTGCGATTGCACTGAAAATGTACGCGCAGAGTTTTGCGAGATGCATTCGTCAGCTTTGCTCTCGACTCGGCTTTTAAGGTCCACTCTTCAGGCACACTTAGTTCAGCCACTTCGAAAAAACAAAGCGCAACGATGCAAAGTGAGGTCTTAGGCTGCCCGCAGAGTGGGCGCTTAAAGCCGAGCCGAGCGCATTTTCACATTTACCAAACACACGAATTTACGCTCAGCTCGGCCGTGAGCTCCCGCTCTGCGGGCACTCTTACTGTACTGCTGCCGGTGTATTTCTACAAATGTATATTTGTGAATATAAGCATATTTACCAGTTGGGATGAAAATATGTGTACTTTATACTTTCAGGATTAAAGAGCCTCAGCCTCCACCGAATCTGAAATGCTCGTGTACCTTAGCAGAAGGGAATGGAAAAAATATCAAGGAACAAGAAGAGATCATTTGCAATGTATCCTGCAAAACCCCTAAGGAATGCATAGAAGAGGATACTATGCACAATACGCTGCTACGCCATTTGAAAAATAATACAACAAATTCAAATGGTACTTCAACATGTCCCCGCTCATCGGTTAGTGATATTATTTACGACTATGAGATTAACAGCAATCCCACACCAAATGATTCACAAAGAAACAATAATGTATTAGACACTGAATATAGACCTTCACCAACACAAAACAGTGCGTGCTCATCATATAAAAATACCTTTACTTCGAATAGTATAGAACATCAGAATTCTATTAAACGACAGTTACATAACAAGTTCAAAAAATATTTAGAAGCCTCGCGTAAAATGAAGCCAAGTATTTACATCGTAGACACTTTACATAATCCTGACCCGCGGCAAGGTTTCCAACACGAAAATAATCGTATGGTGGACGTAGAAACTTTTTCTGCTGGGGAAAAAATAGCAAATAATGAACTTTCAAATGAAACAGATGTTGAATGCATTGAAAAAAATGTTAAAAATGCTAAAATTAATAATATCGAATCATTGGATGCACAGAAACAAGAAATGCCATTACTCTCAAAGCAAAAGAAAAAGGATCGCCTTCGAAAATTATTGACTGTCGCTACACCTTGGCATAAGATAAAAAATCATCGCCAACTTCGAAACCGTAAAATATTGTTGGTAAAAAGAATAAAAACAGCACCTAATAAAATTCAAAAGAGTGCAAAACCAAGTGCTAGTATTGTAAAATCTGAACATTGCAGTATAATTTCAACATCCAAAAGCAATCTATCTAAAACAAAGGGTACCACATCAGAAAAAGTAAAGAATCAAGGTTATAAAAAAAAATACAAACGTGTTCATAAAGGTAAGCTAACAAATAAAAGCACACAATCTCCACCCGACACGTCTACTGAAAGTCCAGAATTGTATTGCATATCATCGCCGATACAAAAAGTCCAAACTACATCGACTGGACGACGTCGACTTAGATCAAAATCGTTTCCAATGCTTTCATCAGTAAATTTAGCAAACAGCAGGAAAGATAATACCAAAATAAATCCCCCAGTATGCAACCTTGATAATGACACCGTTGTTGTTTCATCAACAACCAATAGTTATGACGAGGCGACGTTACTGAAATTAAATAAAATTGATAGTCCTAGTCAAATATCACACGAGCTTAAATCGGATCAAAATGATACGTCTTGTGTTATTCGAACCAAAGATAGTAGTACCCAAAGTGTTTTTCCCTTGGGTATTCATTTTCTCAGTGCACCCAGTCACCAATTAAATAATCCTGTTAAAACCGTAAATGGTGCAATTGATTATATATATTATGAAATGGATGTGCTCATTATAGTTCAAGAAAGAACCGTTAGCTTTTGGAAGTCTTTTAAACTTATTAACGTCTTAACCAAATCACAAAATTGCGAAAAATATTCGCATCGAATAAATAATGAAGACATGTATCGACCACCCTATTCTTCAGTTATGGATGATACCTCACCTCAATGGCTGCCTTTAGGAGAGTGTCGACGCCTTTCTGCCGGTAAGTTTATTATGATTAAATAAAATATAAATCTCGCATTTGGCAAGACTCAAAGACGGTGATAGATTTCCTGGAATATTTTCCAGGAATCTTCAAATCTTAATATGAAAGATGTAAGAAAGTCCTAAGTTCGAATATAACCGAACAAAGCTGAGGGAATACTCTTGGGCATTAGCAAAACTTTTTATTAAAATGGTTTCTTGAGAATTCAATAATCAATAAAAATTATAACTGCATAGTCTTTTTGGTGTAGCTTTGTCCGTATCTGTAGTCGGTAAAGTAGGTAGTATTAACTGTATTATAAAAACTATGACTGATATTTTCGTATTAGCTCACAAAATATACCTAAAATCAGGTCTAGAATCCTAGGCACCAAAATGAGTGTAGGCCAGTGTTATGTTCTTTAACCATAATTATACGGGTCTCACTGTCAAAAAGTTCGATGGAAGACATCGATAGGTATCCTAATATTGATATATGGAATTACTTCTAATAAGACTGTAGCTTCTTTGTCTACAACATACAACATCTATACACCAAAAAGATGCTGCGTAGTATAAGACCGCACGGCTTATTTCTGTGTACTTTGCCGCACTTTCTCTAGTTCTGAACATAACCCTTATATATGTACGTATGAGGAGTGGGTATCGTACTGATTGATTAAACCTATGTATTAGAGACTGAGCAGGCGAAAACTCTAATTTCTAAACTACGGATGTCTCTCCTTGCGGCAATGATTTGTACAATACTTAATTTTCATAGAATAATTCAGCTTTATTGACAAATCGATTAACAGAATTTTGTAGGCGTGGCTAGAATAGAAAAATTCTAATCCTTTTAAATTTATGGTATATACTGAAATGTTACAACAAAGTGTAAACACAGTCTTCGCATCCAGTTGACTGCTCATTTGATCGTCGATGAGATTGGTAAAAAGTCCTACGACTTAAAATTATAACTATAGCTTTTGTTATGTAAGGGTAAAATCACTAAATTCTTTGGTACTATCACCAATAACAGTGAAATAAAAAACAAAATTATTGTCAATATTTATGGGTGTGAAATAGAAACACTTATCACGTTGCCCAAAATCCAATTTTGTATACCATATTTTTTAAAGAGAAGAATTGCTGATTGTTCTTTGCAATAACCTTAAAGTGTTGTACGTTTTCCAAATATACTCTGTTGAGTTTTATATTAAAAAGACAAACATACAAAGACAACATATACACTGTCGCATTTTATAAGATTCAAAGGCGGCGAAATATTGTGAGGTGTTGACAAAAATTTATATTAAACAAGTAAGGAAGGCTAAGTTCGGGTGCTACCGAACATTTTATACTCTTGCATCTTGGAAGAGTTAAAGTCAGGGAAATACCTTAAGATGTAAAACGACAATCAGAGGATCGGAATCACAGCAATTTTATATATTGTATAACTCATACATTGACCGACATATTCAGCATAAGATTTGTTAGAAAAACGAAAATCATTTTACGTAGAGTATTGGTTTTGGGTAATATCGACCCGATTTAATCTATTAAATATTATTAACTGTTCACTGGGTTTCATTAAGGTGCCTTACATACAGTAACAAATCACATGGTGATATTAGTTATATGGGAATTAGGCGTGGTTGTAGTCTTATTTCGCCCATTTTCACACTGTGACATAAGAATATGAAATATCGCAGAAAAGTAGGCGATGCCACGTTCATAGTCCAATTTTCTCACCGATTCCCATAAACCATCTCATAGGTAAAATTTAATATCTCTGGCGTATTTAGTTATTGATTTATTACGATTTTAGTAGTTTTTACCAGTATCGTTATTACGTTATATTTTCGCACTTTCAGTAGGAGTTCTTATAATATTTGTGCTGGGCGAATTTGGTTATTGTGGCTTTAGTGGTTTGGGAGATACATATGTATTATAGGGCGGGACCACACCCACTTTTTCAAATATGTTTGCAAACATGTGCCCCTTGCTATTGCGATAACCCTGTGCTAAATTACAGTTTTATATCTGCGTTTAGTGCTTAGTTATGGCACTTTATAGGTTTTCGGTTTGTGGTGTTTTGTGGGCGTGGCAGTGGTCCGAACTCGATTTTTTTTTTGTTCTAAAAAACCCACGTACCAAGTTTCATCAATACATCTCAATTTTCACATAAGTTACAGTTTGCACGAATGGACAGACAGACAGGCAGTCACCCGGATTTCAACTTTTCTGGTCATCCTGATCATTTATGTATATATAACCCTATATCTACGAGTATCTCGCTAAGTTTTAGGTGATGCCTACGACCGTGAGGTGAACAAACTATTATACTCTGTAGCAACAGGTTGCAAAAGTATAAAAATGTTGCGCAAGAATTGAACATTCATTATGTAAATAAAGTTTTGAATGATTTGCAGTCATATAGGTATCTTATTACTATATTTAACTTCGTGCCGACGATAATACGTTATATCAAATAAGACTCAACCGAAGTGGCTAAATTTAAATTATTAAGTTAATGTGGAAAAAGTCAATCCGAGGATCGAAATTCATTATAATATTTCATCCGTTTTCATTTCAGTGATGTGGAAAGTAACTATTAGGGTAAAATGAGGGTAGAGATCTGAACTGATTGCATTAACTTTTGACATTGCTCAGGTATAGTCATGAATATATTTTCATGTGATTTTATAAATATTTATATCATAAACCACCATATTCCGATATACTTATTGGTTCTTGATTTGCATTAATTTAAATTTAAAATTGTGTTATATGCGAAGTAATCGTAGTTGTGGTCCGATTATAGTGCTACGTATTTGGTGAAATTGGTCTTGTAGATCCTGATTTATGGCTTTTCACCTAAAGGTGTATGGTGTCACGCGAATGAAATCTATGCTATTAGGCTGAGTTATGACAGAAATTTACATGGATGTGCAATAAGAATATTTTTAATAATAACTCACTTAAGTGAACCACCGCGGTTGGTCCCGTTATATAAGTGGGTTATGGTGAAGTCCCCTACTACACTCGGGGGAAAAAACCCACACACTCTACAGAGTGCTTTTATATAGCGCAAAACTTGGATTCATATTATTCTAAGCTAAACATTTTTCTTTGAGAGTCAACCACTTTTATTTAGTTTATGTTTTAAGCATTTTTATATAAAAAACTTATAGTTTAAAACTTATTTTAGTGAAAAATTTAAAAAGCACACACATAACAAACCACAGAAGTAAATTTTGTTATGAACAATAATGTAATTTTTAAAAAAGTTATTTACATATGTTATGTTTTATATGATTTTTATTTAGCAATAGAATACATAAGGAATCAATATAACATATTTTGTATAAAAAAATTCTTAGTATTTTGTAGAACACCCCCTCCTACTAATAACCTGGGATATTTGTTTAGGCATGGATTCAAAAAAGCGTTGAAGATAATTTTTATTGATTTCTTCATTCCGCACAGCTTCAATAATGTTTTCTGTTTCTTTTAAACTTTTTGGACTCTTTTCTCTTATCATTTTGCCCATCAATTTGCCCAAATAATGCCAGCAGTTCTCAATTGGTTTGAGATCTGGATTGTTTCCTGGCCACGTGAGAGACCCTATTGTATAAAAATCTTTTTGTTTTGAAACCTGTAAGTGGTTGTAATAAATTATTGAAAAATCGATTTCAATATTTGTATTCTTTGGTTACCGCTTTGG
This sequence comes from Bactrocera dorsalis, assembly GCF_023373825.1. Lineage (NCBI taxonomy): Eukaryota > Metazoa > Arthropoda > Insecta > Diptera > Tephritidae > Bactrocera > Bactrocera dorsalis. The sequence goes on from NC_064303.1 coordinate 41,616,943, forward strand.
CTCTATGACAGGGGGTTGAAAAATCTTGAATGTTCGAAGTAGAACATGTCGATATATTAAATAAAATAAGATAAGAAATATCATATACATACATATTTATATACATACATATCCATATACAGTCCACTAATTTCAAATATGTAATCATTTCTTTCCCTCGGCAATATGTTCAAATATTACTCAACATGCTTACTTATCAGCAAAGCCAAAATTCTACTAAATATAATCTATATTCTATATAAAGGGTGATTTTTTAAGAGCTTGATAACTTTTTTTAAAAAAAAAACGCATAAAATTTGCAAAATCTCATCGGTTCTTTATTTGAAACGTTAGATTGGTTCATGACATTTACTTTTTGAAGATAATTTCATTTAAATGTTGACCGCGGCTGCGTCTTAGGTGGTCCATTCGGAAAGTCCAATTTTGGGCAACTTTTTCGAGCATTTCGGCCGGAATAGCCCGAATTTCTTCGGAAATGTTGTCTTCCAAAGCTGGAATAGTTGCTGGCTTATTTCTGTAGACTTTAGACTTGACGTAGCCCCACAAAAAATAGTCTAAAGGCGTTAAATCGCATGATCTTGGTGGCCAACTTACGGGTCCATTTCTTGAGATGAATTGTTGTCCGAAGTTTTCCCTCAAAATGGCCATAGAATCGCGAGCTGTGTGGCATGTAGCGCCATCTTGTTGAAACCACATGTCAACCAAGTTCAGTTCTTCCATTTTTGGCAACAAAAAGTTTGTTAGCATCGAACGATAGCGATCGCCATTCACCGTAACGTTGCGTCCAACAGCATCTTTGAAAAAATACGGTCCAATGATTCCACCAGCGTACAAACCACACCAAACAGTGCATTTTTCGGGATGCATGGGCAGTTCTTGAACGGCTTCTGGTTGCTCTTCACCCCAAATGCGGCAATTTTGCTTATTTACGTAGCCATTCAACCAGAAATGAGCCTCATCGCTGAACAAAATTTGTCGAACCGAACACTGTCGAACCGAACACTGATTTTGGTAATAAAATTCAATGATTTGCAAGCGTTGCTCGTTAGTAAGTCTATTCATGATGAAATGTCAAAGCATACTGAGCATCTTTCTCTTTGACACCATGTCTGAAATCCCACGTGATCTGTCAAATACTAATGCATGAAAATCCTAACCTCAAAAAAATCACCCTTTACATATATAAAATTAAGTGGCAAAACTTCCTGTTCGGATACTCCTCCTAGACGGCTTGCCCGATTTCAATGAAATTTTCAGGGGTGATTGGGGTCTGTTTGGAGGGTGCACATAAGAAATTTAATGTGTGTATCATTGCGCGTTTTGCAAAAAAAAAAATAAAATAAAATGATACATCCCGCCTATACAAATACTCATGAAATAATGTTTTACCGCAAGATTGGTAGTCCTGTCAAATGCCTTTTAATTCCTTTCTAATAAACAGAAACAACTGGCGGATGTTTACAACTAATAAAAAACAATGACATCGCATGTTGATCGTATTTGCCTTTTTGTTCTTTCTATTGACATATTTTAAAATTGTGTGTATTTTTCTCTGATTTCAACGTGATTAACATTCTGCGTACAACACAAAGCAAGTGAGTATTGTTGTTGTTTCGTATGTGATGCCATGCGGTTCGATTGTCGCTTGAAAATGCGCGGTGTGTGTAAAAAAAAAGTGTTTCAACATTGTGTGTTTTTTCCAGATTTAATTCCATCGATTTGCTACATTTATTCGAACCGATTTTGTGTGCAACACACACAAAGCAAGTGAGTATTGTTATTGTTTCGTTAGTGCTTCCATGCGGTTTGCAAATACACTGTTGGTGGGTCTTATTGCATATGCGTGTGTAGTTTAAGATGTAGTTTTAGGTTAATTTTTACATTTTTATTTATGTACTTCAAATATGCATACTCTAGAAAATGCCTCGACTGCGCCAACGTAATACGGTTGGCAGGCATAGGAGTGATCCACGTCGAATGTCAATATTAAGAAGAAATCACAGCGAAGAGCAACGCGCTCAAGTGAATGCCCGAGGTAGAGCGGTGTACAGAGAGCGGCGTGCACAGATTAGAGCTGAATTCGCGGACAATCAACGGCCAAATTACCGTCAAGGCCGAGTTCCGGTCCGCCTTCGCGATCAAATGGAACATGTTGGCTTTCACCACGATCCTGACTGCGACTACAGCCTGCATGGTGCCATCGGAGCAATGGATATTATTTGTACGCATTGCAATGCAGCGAAATTTCGAGGAGAAACAGCTGGCATGTGCTGCTTCAGTGGCAAAGTGAAACTGCTTGCATTGGAACCGCCACCAGAACCATTACATTCCTTGCTCACTGGAGAATCGCCGACGTCTAAGCATTTCTTGCCGAACATACAAGCGTACAATTCATGCTTTAAAATGACTTCTTTTGGTGCCACAAAGATCATTAGAGATCCATTTATGCCGACGTTCAAGGTGATTACTTTGCATGGAATTTCCAGTGTAACATTTGACATTTTTATTCTGCAGATTCAGGGACAAATATACCATCGAGCAGGCTCGCTCATACCATTTGTCGATGCCGACTATCAATTTTTGCAAATATATTTCATCGGTAATGAAACTGACCAACTAAATCAACAATGTAAAATTGCGACCGGCACAAGGCGAGAAATCGTACTAAATTTGCAAAGATTTCTCAATGAGCACAATGAATTGATTCGATTGTTCAAAATCGCATTGGACCGCATGCCGTCTGATAACCATCGAATCGTCATCAGAGCAGACAAAATGCCGATGGGGCAGCATGCTAGACGATTCAACGCACCAACAATCGATGAGGTGGCAATCGTCATTGTTGGTGAACAGTTTGAATCGCGAGATATTGTACTGCACCGTAGAAACGAACAACTTCAGCGTGTTTCCGAGCTACACCGTAGTTATGATGCATTACAATATCCGATATTATTGTGGAGAGGTGATGACGGCTATCACATCAATATGCGATTGATAAATCCAACTACTGGTAAAAAAGTACAATTTCTGAGAAGAAATGCTACTTACGATTCAATATTTTGTGTATTGTTCATTTATAGGCCAAGAAACACCGAAAAAACTCAGTGCGATGAACTTCTATTCGTACAGAATAATGATTCGTCCGCAAGAAGATAACTACATCCTGAAATGTCGCAAGCCTTTCCATCAGTATTTGGTTGACATGTATGCGAAGATCGAGACCGAACGTGTCAACTTTATTCGATTCAACCAAACGAAATTGCGTTCTGAAGAGTACATCCATTTGAGAGACGCCGTAATGAATGATGCAAATGTGAATAGCATTGGACGTCTGACAATATTGCCAGCCACATACATCGGCAGTCCGCGCCATATGCACGAGTATGCGCAAGATGCGATGTCGTATGTGCGCCATTACGGCAGACCGGTTCTGTTCATAACGTTCACGTGCAATCCCAAGTGGAATGACATCAAATGTCATTTGTTCCCCGGTGAATCAACAACTGATCGTCACGACTTGACACCACGTGTATTCAGGGAAAAGCAAAAAGCAATGATGGATTTAATTGTGAAACTTTGTGTTTTTGGAGAAGCTCGATGCTGGATGTACTCGATCGAATGGCAGAAAAGAGGATTACCGCATGCACACATCTTGATTTGGTTAGTTCGCAAAATACGACCAGATCAGATTGACAAAGTCATCTCAGCGGAAATTCCAGATGAAGCAATCGACCCACAATTGTTCGACGTTGTAACAAAAAACATGATCCACGGCCCTTGAGGCGCTATTAATCCAACTTCACCATGCATGATTGACAATAAGTGTTCAAAGCGCTATCCTAGTGCTTTAGTTGATGATACAATCACTGGAAATGACGGATATCCATTATATCGGCGTCGATCCGCTGAAGATGGTGGTAATTCAACGGTCATAAAAGTTCGGGATCAAGACGTTGATGTTGATAATCGTTGGGTCGTGCCGTATTCACCATAGTTGTCAAAAATTTTCGAAGCGCACATCAATGTAGAATATTGCAACTCTGTCAAATCGATTAAATACATCTGCAAATACGTAAATAAGGGCAGTGATATGGCAGTTTTCGGAGTGGCTGATTATCAGACAATCGATGAAATTCAGCAATACCAAATGGGCCGTTATATAAGCAGCAACGAAGCGGTATGGCGCATTTTATCGTTTCCAATACACGACTGGCATCCCGTTGTTCTTCATTTGGCAGTTCATCTCGAAAATGGTCAACGCGTTTATTTCACTGCAGACAATATACAACAGAGCGCAGCACGACCACCGCGGACAACACTTACTACCTTTTTCGAGTTGTGTGAAACCGATGAATTTGCAAGAATATTGCTATATTCCGAAATACCACAATATTTCACTTGGAGGCCATCATCGAAAACATTTCAACGACGAAAGCAAGGGGAGCGTGTTTACGGTTATCCAAATGTCCGTAAAACCGATGCATAGGACGCATTTACACCATCCATCCGAACAACGCCGAATGTTTCTATTTGCGTCTGCTATTAGTCAACGTGCGCGGACCAAGATCATTTGATGATTTAAAAACTGTTGACGGTTGACTATTGACACCAAAAAATGTACACGTCAACGAAATCAATTTTGCCATTCAAGAAAAACTGCCAGGAGAAGCTACAACATATATATCGATTGATAGCGTTTTGAATCAAGATGAAGTAGTCAATTATCCAACTGAGTTCTTGAATTCTTTGGATCCCCCCGGTCTGCCACCGCATCGTTTGGTCCTGAAAGTCGGTTCACCCATTATACTTCTACGAAATCTGAATCCACCGACTTTGTGTAATGCACAAGGCTTTCAGTCAAAAAATTGTGGCCAAATTTGATTGAAGCAACAATACTAAATGGCAAGGCAGCAGGTGATGTCGTACTCTTACCACGCATTCCCATGATTCCAACGGACATGCCGTTTGAATTTAAGCGCTTGCAGTTCCCAGTACGTCTTGCCTTTGCGATGACCATCAACAAATCGCAAGGGCAAACATTTCAAGTGTGCGGCGTCAATTTGAAAGAACCGTGCTTCTCCCACGGCCAATTGTTCGTCGCATGCTCGAGAGTGGGAACACCAAGGTGCTTATTCATTTATGCGCCAGGTGGAAAAACCAAAAATGTTGTATACCAATATGTTTTATAAATAAGTAACAGTTTTACAACAATAAATAAAACACAGAGTAAAAACCCTTAAGAGTTTTAATCGATTTAGGTGTAGCGAGGCACACAGGGTAACAGCTAGTTATCTATGTATTTATCTATTAATATACTTACATACATACATATATACATAATGCATTTACATGCAATGTACATCTAACAATAATAAAAATGCATGGGGAGACAAGTCATAAATTTACAGATGTGGTAACATTAAACACACACATACATGTATTAAATTGTACACTTGAAAACAATCCCATGTCAAGCAGCAATAAACAATATGCTATAATACTCGTACATACAAACATACACACGTACACATATACTTAGTTCTTTAAGATAGTTTTAAAGTTTTATGGAATGATAAATCTTTTTTGAGTCTTCTTCTTCTCTTCTTCTTTACTGGCGTAGACACCGCTTACGCGATTATAGCCGAGTCCACAACAGCGCGCCAGTCGTTTCTTCTCTTCGCTACGTGGCGCCAATTGGATATTCCAAGCGAGGCCAGGTCCTTCTCCACTTGGTCCTTCCACCGGAGTTGAGGTCTTCCTCTTCCTCTGCTTCCCGCGGCGGGTACTGCGTCGAATACTTTCAGAGCTGGAGTGTTTTCATCCATCCGGCCAACATGACCTAGCCAGCGTAGCCGCTGTCTTTTAATTCGCTGAACTATGTCAATGTCGTCGAATATCTCGTACAGCTCATCGTTCCATCGAATGCGATATTCGCCGTTGCCAACGCGCAAAGGACCATAGATCTTTCGCAGAACTTTTCTCTCGAAATCTTTGTTGAGTTCAAACACTAAAAATAAACTTTTTGGGCGTGTTCGGACAGCTGTTCAATAGTTGGCAAAACGCCTTCTCTCAAAATTCCAATTTATATTGGCTTGTCAAAAAAGTCTTGCGGTATTTTCGCTAGTTGGCGCTGAAAGCGCGTAGTTCTAGTTTTATTTGTCGCATCGGGTCATGCTATACCTTTTTAGAAAGCTCATTTCACGCGCTGCCCTTTTTTCGAGGTAATCAATTAAAATACGTATAATTTTTAATTATAATACGCACGTTCCATTCCCTTATGCCCATTTCACGAGCTATTTGACCTTTGCACAATTTATTTTATATAAAGCTACGATTTCTGCTTTCCTTTTTTGTTGACACCACCATGTCCAACTTGACTTGTTTTCACAACTTATTCAAAAGAAAATACCGCAAATTCTGTAATAAACACGTGCGGACGCTAACGGTATTAAAAATAAAGGTAAAATAATGTAGTCACATGACAAAACAGCTAAATAAGACAAATAGTGAATTTTGAGCAAATAGTGACAGTTCAAAATAGGAATATTAGAAAATTTTGGACTGCGTGGGTTTTTTTATTAATTACTTTTATGTGATACAAACAATCGTTAGGCGAACAAAATTAAAAAAAAACAGAGCAACGTGTTTCCAGGGAATAAATTATGGGCTATCAAGTAAACAGCTGTTAGCAATGAAAGAGTAGTTGGCAATAAATTTGGTAAAAATTTGTATGTCTTGGTAGAAAATTTAACAAGTGCTCAGCAACAATGATCCGTATAAAAAATAACACGAAAACAGAGGTCGCAGCTAGATTCTTTTACAGTTTTCCGGACAAAATATTGTCAAGTACGGCAAAACTAAACCAACAATGACTGCTATAGAGATCCCAGGCGATTTAAATTTAACTTAACTTTAAATCGTGGTGAGTGGTATATAATCTTAAGGGAATGTTTTTGTTCAAAAGCGTGTAACTGATCTGATGAAATAAAGTTTTATATAATAAACCGTTTACTGCATGTGTGAACTAAATTCTTATTTATTTAGAAACGTAGTGCCGAAAGGGAGTTTTACATTTGCAATGCAACCGGAGTCAAAACTATTTAAAATTGCTAACAATTATTACTATTTCATTGCTCGCAGCTGTATGTATATATGTTAAATAAGTTTCACATATCGAAATATTCAGAAATTGGTCACATGGAAAACTATTAACGAAATGGAATTAGCATTTCATTATTTCATAAATTTTTTCGTTATTTACAAAATATTATTTACAGCTCAAAGAATTTTTTCATTTGTGATACATTTCAATCATTATAGACAATTTTCAACTATGATCGATTTACTGTTCCGGTAAAAGGCACGAAAAGTATCAGTTTGTTTACATATGTATGTATATATATAAATAACGGGTGATTTTTTTGAGGTTAGGATTTTCATGCATTAGTATTTGACAGATCACGTGGGATTTCAGACATGGTGTCAAAGAGAAAGATGCTCAGTATGCTTTGACATTTCATCATGAATAGACTTACTAACGAGCAACGCTTGCAAATCATTGAATTTTATTACCAAAATCAGTGTTCGGTTCGAAATGCTTTTTTATCGACAAATTTTGTTCAGCGATGAGGCTCATTTCTGGTTGAATGGCTACGTAAATAAGCAAAATTGCCGCATTTGGGGTGAAGAGCAACCAGAAGCCGTTCAAGAACTGCCCATGCATCCCGAAAAATGCACTGTTTGGTGTGGTTTGTACGCTGGTGGAATCATTGGACCGTATTTTTTCAAAGATGCTGTTGGACGCAACGTTACGGTGAATGGCGATCGCTATCGTTCGATGCTAACAAACTTTTTGTTGCCAAAAATGGAAGAACTGAACTTGGTTGACATGTGGTTTCAACAAGATGGCGCTACATGCCACACAGCTCGCGATTCTATGGCCATTTTGAGGGAAAACTTCGGACAACAATTCATCTCAAGAAATGGACCCGTAAGTTGGCCACCAAGATCATGCGATTTAACGCCTTTAGACTATTTTTTGTGGGGCTACGTCAAGTCTAAAGTCTACAGAAATAAGCCAGCAACTATTCCAGCTTTGGAAGACAACATTTCCGAAGAAATTCGGGCTATTCCGGCCGAAATGCTCGAAAAAGTTGCCCAAAATTGGACTTTCCGAATGGACCACCTAAGACGCAGCCGCGGTCAACATTTAAATGAAATTATCTTCAAAAAGTAAATGTCATGAACCAATCTAACGTTTCAAATAAAGAACCGATGAGATTTTGCAAATTTTATGCGTTTTTTTTTAAAAAAAAGTTATCAAGCTCTTAAAAAATCACCCATATATATACTAATATTATAAAGAGGAAAGATTTGTACCTATTTTTGTATGTTTGTAATGAATAGGCTTAAAAAGTACTGAGCCGATTTAAAAAATTCTTTCACCAATAGAATGCTTAATTCTTCCAATTTGACATAGGCTACATTTCATTTTGAAAAAAGTTAGGGATCCTTGGTAAAATTTGAACAATGTAACCGAAGGTGTAGAAAAATGAGTCTTAAAATGTCTTTCGTCGAATGCGCTGCCGAAACTATTAGCGATAGAACAAAATAATGTACAACAATGTTGAAGAACATCATAATGTCTACAAAAATCTCCGCGGTAGCATGTGTCCAACTTTTTTCATTTTAAACATTAATGAAAATGCTAACCAAATTCAAACAATGCTATTTATGTGTTTATTTTAATCCTTATCCAGATTAATTATTTTATGGTCAAGACAATTTAACTAGCTATAAAATAGTTTTTAAATTATTTAAATTGGGCTTTCCATTCAAAAGATATTACGAATTAAAAAATTCAAACAGTAAACAATACCGCCATAGCGTCGTGGCCGTTGTTTGCGATGCAGTCTGAAAAGCGCGCCGGGCCAGAGAATGTAAAGTATAGAGAAGGCGCAAATTGAATTCTGTATGATGTTCGATTTGGTGGCAGATGATATCGGCAGAGCCGATAGAATCAAAGTAAGGAATTCGACGCTGTCGCTGCTACTTAGCAGAATTGAGCACGTGCAGTGGCAAAAATATATGTAAAACGACTTAATTCATGCCAAAATAAATAAAGAGAAATGCTTTGAAAAAATATACAAAGCATTCTCTGAGTCAATATGCGTGATTATTTTGTATTATATGAACCATTGTTTTCTGGAAAATGGTAAAAGTTTTAATTATTTTTACAAAATTGGGAAAAATTAGGAAACGTTATTTTAATTTTATTTTTCTTTAATTTAATTTTTAAATAAATTAATATTTCAAATAAGATGATGATGACCTTCATGAAATATGCATATTCGCATTATTTCGTTATCATTTCCATATTTGTACCAATAGAATTTCTATGACACATGCATATATACATATATTATTTCTTTGGCACATTTGCCTGTATGTTTATGAAAGCAAATGCGAGCCATATAAACATGTACATACATTCATAATAACAAGTGTCGCACGCTTCTTTCGCATCTCCGTTGTCAAAGAGTCAAGTGCTGAACACCTTAAGCACGACAGCCTGCAAGCGACATCTGTCAAATATTAAAATACACACGTTCTTAGGGACACAGGTATTGAGGCAGCTGCACAACTACAAAAACAAGTATACGAGACTTTAACGCAAGCGGTGGACAATAATACCGGTGGTCTATTCTTCCTGGACGCACCTGGAGGAATAGGGAAAACATTTTTCATGGCCACTATTCGATCAAGATGTGACAAAGCTTTGGCGCTAACAATGTCTGGAATTGCGGCGACTCTTCTAGATGTCGGTCGTACTGCACATTCTGTGCTTAAGTTGCCACTCAATTTAAACACAATTGATACTCCAACATGCAATATTTCCCGATCCAGTGCAATGGGAAAATTATTGATGCAATGCAAGCTCATTGTTTGGGATGAGTGCACAATGGCACATAAGAAATCACTTGAAGCACTTAACTTCACACTGAAGGATCTCCGGTGAAATAACAACATCTTTGGCGGGTTGATGATATTGTTGGCAGGCGATTTCAGGCAGACGTTGCCAGTAATTCCCCATGGAACGCCTACAGATGAATTGAATGCTTGCCTGAAGGCATCACTTTTATGGAATAACGTAAACACATTATCGCTAACCACTAATAGTTCAACTTAAAAATGATCAAAGTTCTGCACGATTTTCCAAAAAATTGTTAGCTGTTGGAAATGGAAAAGTCCCAGTTGATGCGACATCTGGATTAATTACTCTTACCAACGACGTTTGCCGATTTGTAGACTCTCAATTAGCTCTCATTGAAAATGTTTTCCCAAACTTTAGTGAGAATTATAAGAATTATGCTTGGTCAACGAGCAATTCTTGCCGCAAAGAATAATGATGTACACGCACTGAATTTCACCATTCAATCAAAAATTGCTGGCGATTTGGTGGCATACGAATCCGTTGATTCCATAACAAATCCCGATGATGTAGTAAATTATTCAACGGAGTTTTTGAACTCTCTGGAGTTATCAGGATTTCCACCACATAACTTGCAATTCAAAGTTGGTACAGTTATTATAATATTGCGTATTTTGAATCCATCGCGACTTTGCAACGGTACTCGACTTTCGGTAAAAAGACTTAAGCCGAATTTGATTGAGGCAACCATTTTTAACGGAAAGTACGCAGGTGAAAATGTACATATGTATTCCTCGAATAGCAATGATTCCGACTGATCTTCCGTTTGACTTCAAACGATTGCAATTTCCAGTTCGCCTTGCGTTCGCAATGACAATTACCTAGTCGCAAGGCCAATCGCTTAGTGTTTGCGGGATAAATTTGGAAAATCATTGTTTTTCACATGGGCAGTTATACAATATGTTGCGTGTTCACGAGTTGGGAAACCATCCGCTTTGTCTGTGTTAACGTCAGACCAAAAAAGGTTTCATTTTCATTTACTTAGAGAAGTTCAACTAAATAACACTTCATTTTTGTAATCGAAATGAATTCATTACTGTTGTGAAATGAAATATAATTTTTCCTTTTCAAATATAAAACAAAAAAAAAATTTCCTTCATCTTTTAATCACCAAACTAAATTTTACATAAAACGAAGCCATCTGGTGGCGAAACGGAGTTTGCCGGGTTTGCTAGTATATATATATATATATATACATATATATACGAGGGCTGTCCGATAAATAACCGACCTCAACGTGAAGCTAGCGGCACATCTGAAAAAAAAGTTTCAACTTCAAATTGTGCATATTATAATAGCTACTCGCCAAAATTTCAGAAATTTATCTTGCGCAATTATCTGTTGACAGTCGTTTTTGTAAGTCTATTTCGGTGATTTCCCCAAAATTGAAAAAATTGAATATCGAGCTGTAATTAAATTTTTATTTTTGAAAGGCAATACGCCTTCACAAATCAAAGATGAGTTGGACTCTGTGTATGGTGACTCTGCACCATCGTTTACCACCGTAAAATTTTGGGCAGCTGAATTTAAACGTGGTCGCAGGAGCTTGGAAGATGATGAACGTCCTGTAACCACTAACGATAACATCGCTAAAGTTCATCAATTGGTACTAGACGATCGTCGGATTAAAGTTAGGGAAATAGCTGAGATTATGAAGATGTCAAAAAAACGTGTTTGTCAAATATTAAACCAAGATTTAGGCATGAGAAAGCTGTCCGCGCGTTGGGTGCCGCGTTTGCGTACGCTAGACCACAAACGTGCGCGCATGAACATTTCCAGCGCTCTGTTTGGAAGGGTTGCAGAGATGGGAGCATCGCTGGGAGAAGTGTGTGGAGTTACAAGGAGAATATGTAGAAAAATAAAAAAAATTTTGAAAAAGTCGCGTGCATCATGGTTAGGTCGGTTATTTATCGGACAGCCCTCGTATATAATATGTATACATATATGTATATGTTTGTATACATACATATGTACCTTTATATATCTATACTAATATTATAAAGAGGAAAGATTTGTACCCATTTTTGTATGTTTGTAATGAATAGGCTTAAAAAGTACTGAGCCGATTTAAAAAATTCTTTCACCAATAGAATGCTTCATTCTTCCAATTTGACATAGGCTACATTTCATTTTGAAAAAAGTTAGGGATCCTTGGTAAAATTTGAACAATGTAACCGAAGGTGTAGAAAAATGAGTCTTAAAATGTCTTTCGTCGAATGCGCTGCCGAAACTATTAGCGATAGAACAAAATAATGTACAACAATGTTGAAGAACATCATAATGTCTACAAAAAACTCCGCGGTAGCATGTGTCCAACTTTTTTCATTTTAAACATTAATGAAAATGCTAACCAAATTCAAACAATGCTATTTATGTGTTTATTTTAATCCTTATCCAAATAAATTATTTTATGGTCAAGACCATTTAACTAGCTATAAAATAGTTTTTAAATTTTACTTTCCATTCAAAAGATATTACGAATTAAAAAATTCAAAAAGTAAACAAAACCGCCATAGCCATTGTTTGCGATGCAGTCTGAAAAGCGCGCCGGGCCAGAGAATGTAAAGTATAGTGAAGGCGCAAATTGAATTCTGTATGATGTTCGATTTGGTGGCAGATGATATCGGCAGAGCCGATAGAATCAAAGTAAGGAATTCGACGCTGTCGCTGCTACTTAGCAGAATTGAGCACGTGCAGTGGCAAAAATATATGTAAAACGACTGAATTCATTATTTTTTACTGTTATTTTAATTTTTTGATTATTATTATTTTTATTTTTTAATTTTTCAAAAGTGCCCGCCACTTAAACCATCAAAGAAATTGAACATAAATAGACTTACATACAAATATATGTAGCTGTGGGATTTTTTTTAATACAAATAAAAATATTTGTGAAAAAAAGTGTTTTATATCCAAATTTCCAAAAATAAATAATTGTCTACCCCGTGCGATGCCGGGACGGGCTGCTAGTATATATATATACGAGTACGTATACAAACGGCCACTTCTGTCTTTTTATAGTTAGTCAATTCCATATATCGATAATTTCGAAAGAAATGCAATTTCAATTAAGTGTTTGTTTACATAAGTTTTGGCACACTACCATGACACAAATTTTGCTCGTAAAATTATTTCAACTCTACTTGTTTTTGCAGGGTTATCAGATATATGTATTCTTAAGTATTAGTTTTTTGTCCATGCTTAAATAGTATTTATATGGTAATGATATTTGGTTCTTTTTATTCATAAAGATATGGAGATTTTAACATCATACGCAAATCGAATTTGCATACACAACTCTATACCCATTTACGTTGAAATGCGTTGCCGAGAGATACCGCATGAGAGACGTGATTGCAACCTTCTCTCATTGTACATTAATATATACTATTTCAATGATGAAGATATGGTTGCTAAAATACATTCAATTCAACTTGATGCCGTTCAGGGGTAAAAAATTTACTCTCTTATATTATTAAACATTTTTGATATTCCTAATTTACTATGTTTACAGTTTACCTGCGGATGTCGTGTACACCACAATAACTGATTCTCGATACTTTATTATGTCTTGGCCACAGCAAAATATATTAGGCAAACCACGATCGGGTCTCTGCAAATATTCATTAACACCAAATCTCGATACCTTGGCAAGCATACGTGACTTCAAGCATATTAAACATTGTGTTCGCTATCTAGAATGTACCACAGGTATAGGTGTCTTTCTTTACCACGTACTATATTTAAAAGTATTTTTATATATTAATAGATGATAAACTACTTGGCTTTGGAGATACACAACTAACGATATGGGACCATCGTAGTGGTGATGTTTTAATGAACTATGACTTTAATATGAAGCTGGGTCGAAACTTAGGTTCTATTTATTATCCTAGTCTAGAAATCGGTCAAAACAGCGTCCTGTTATTATGTCAATATAAAACAAAAATAAGCGAAAATGAATATGAACCAACCGAAATTATATTTATTGCTTGTAGTGTATCACACACAAATCCGTCACATCGAGTTCTGAGACATCTGAAAACACCTAGCAAAGCTTTTGATGCATTAGAAAACGCAATAAACACTGGTGATTATATTGTCATAACGGCAAAAAATGACGAGGAAATTTGGATAAATAACTCGGATGCTACTACGATAACAAAAGTACCGCCTCAATATACTAGACGATTCTATGCACGGGGAAGATCACAAATAATAGAATTAACATGTAAAAGTCTTACAGTGGACTCGTTTTCAAATCATGTATTAAAGTTGGCAGCGAATCCAGCTGTTAATGAAACAAAGTCTAATAAGGAGGAGTAATATGGTGATATATTTAAAATATTTGGGACATCTTTTTTAAGGTGAACTAAACTGTATAATTTGATTTTTATGTTCAACTCCTTAAAATATATTCCGGAATATGTAGTTATTGTTCTTTTCTTATATACGAATTAACTTTGAATTCAATTCATCCAAAATTTCTAGTTCCCAAAAGTAATAATTTTCTCCGCAGCAAAGCTGTATATACAAATAATTAAAAACGAAAATAGAATACCGTTAATTATGGAAAAAATATACGTATATTTAATACCACATTTTTTACTACATGTCAAAAGTTGTCCAACTTTTCAAATAAATTTGTTTTAGAAACGTATACAGATTCTTTCAATGGGCATTGAATATATTATTTATGTTGTTCATATCTTCTTCATAAAAAAATTAATTCATATCTGGTGAAAAATAAGTTTCTGGAAAATCACTTTAAATGGACTATCCTTGAGAGCTGAGAGTGCTGTACATAAGACGTAAACATTTTTTTACTAGCGATCAAAATACTTAAGGTAATTCGGCTTAAGCTGCCTTTAACTAATTGACACATACTTAAAGATGTCATTGCTAGGACAAATTGGTCTAACCTTGATATTTGATATGGTCATAAGTATAAGTAACTCACTATGTAATTTTGTTTGACTTTATTCACTTTATTTTAAATATCTTTTATGAATACGAAAATTGTAATATTTTAAATAATAGCAATAAAGTTAGTCTTATTGAACTTACAATTAAAAAAGAGTTTTTTTCTATGGATGGAAAGGGGATTAGGACATTCAATATTTTTATATTACACTAGCTGACCCCGCAGACGTTTTTCTGCGTGAAATTATGTGTTTTGAAATGAAAATAAGGTTAAATTTATCATTTCTCTTTTTTTTAATGTAATACAGCTTGATAAAGAAGTTCCGGTGCGTAAATGTACAGAGAAGATAGTTTTCCAACTCGTGAGTACGCCACGTATTTTTGGCCGTGTGAAAAACATAGCAGTTCCAAATTTATGCCACACATTTTTTGCGACTATCCTTGGGTCCTGATGATTGTCATCTCAAATGCAATTTTTACTGGAAACGGAATCTGTTTCAACTGAAATGGCAAATCGATAGAACTCAAAGGAATTCGTAGAATCAAGCATTCTGCCCCCTTGTATTCGATAGGTGCGTAACAATCAGTCGGGTTCCATTACACCAGTGTTTCCCAAAGTGGGCGATAACGCCCCCTTGTGGGCGCTGCAGGTGTCAAGGGGGGCGGTAAGAGACCCAGAAAGAAAATGGGGGCGATGTGTAGAGGCCTGGGGGTTATTCGTAATTTTGTTTAGCTAGGAGGCCTCTTAGACAACGACTACATGAGCTCTCGACTCTCAACAACAACTTGTGAACATCAACTAATTTGAATTAAAAGATTGCTCAAACTCGGTTCTATATTTCTCTCCGCGTAGTTCATATATCTGTCCTATTTTATTGAATATAGAAAAAATGAAAATCATGTCAATCGATCGCTCCGTTTCATAACGGGGCATCTCGACATCAACGACATTTATAGAATACGAACTGTCATACGTATTGCTCTTGCCATTGCCAAATCTGTATGTGGGCATTTGCTATCATAATATAATCATTTGCGCAAAGGTGTAGGGTAGGTAGGTTCGAGCTGATGTAGCGCATGCTTTGAGCTCTTGAAAAATTTATTTTATCACTTGCGAAATGACGTCGGGTAGGTAGCTGATGTAGCGCACGTTTTGAGCTTTTGAACTCCTTAAATATTTTATGTGGAAAATAAAAAAAGTATATTTATCCTTTTTTTTACAAATGTATTTCTAGGAAAAATAAGAATTCATATTTTTGGACTACTATATAATAATTGTGCTTAAGCATTCCTATATAAACAATGTAATATTTATTTCATATTCATTTGTGGTTTTGCGCGCAATAGATGAGCATTACGAGTACTTACGCCACCTTTACACTACTCGCGAAGTTAAACGTATTTCTCAAAGCAAAACAATGTCGGAAGTAAAAAAGAAGAGACGGCAATACTGTGCGGAATACATTAAATTCGGATTAATCGAAAATCCCACAAACCCATCCTCGCCTTTGTGTCTTCTATGTCTAAAAATATTTTCGAATAAAGCAATGAAGCCTTCAAGCCAATTCTCAATTCAGCTCGATGAGTCCACTTTGCCAACTATTGAAGCATTGTTGTTGTCTTACGTGAGGTTTATTAAAGATACAAAATATGTGAAGAACTATTATTTGCTAGAAATTTAGAGACCGATACAAAAAGCGAAACCATATTCAATATATTGGAAACGTTTTGCGATGAGAAAGAGATTCCTTTGAAAAATGTTATTTCAATTGCTACGGATGGCGCTCCGGCTATCATAGCGTGCCATAAAGGCTTAATAGCGCACTTAAAAAATAAAATTCCAGATGTCCTTGGTGTACATTGCGTTATTCATAGACAACATTTAGTTGCCAGAAACTTAAGTGAAAATCTATTTCAATCACTGCAATATGTCATCAAAGCAGTCAATAAAATCCGCAACAGCTCTTTGAATGATAGATTATTTCATCAGCTTTCTGTTACTAATGACGAGGATTTCAATCGTTTGCTGTTTCATATTGAAGTTCGTTGGCTATCAAGAGGCAATTGTCTGACTCGATTCTACAACCTGTTTGACTCTGTTATAGAGTTCTTGGAAACTAAAGATTCAGAATTTCAAGACAAGCTCATAACATCAAAGAATGATATAGCTTACATGACAGACCTGTATAAATTGTTCAACGACATGAATCTCCAACTGCAAGGCGATAAACTAAATTTAATTGAAACAAAAAACGTCGTTGCTGCTTTCGCAGCCAAACTGCTTCTACACAAAAAAAATCTGGGCAGACGTGAGTTTCACAATTTTCCGAATTTATCAGTATCATGCAAGAAGAAGGAAGAAGAACTTGACAACAAACGAGGAAATAAAACTCAAGTTCAAAAATGGTTACCAAGAATTTTGGCTACAAAACCCGATCTCGCAATTGTACCCTGGATTGTGGTCAATCGTTCAACGATTCTTGATAGCATTCCCATCGTCATATTTGTGTGAACGTGGATTTATTGCTGTGACAACACTGCTTACTAAAAATAGAAATCGTTTGCTTGTTACCGAACGTGGCGACTTGCGACTGTTCTTGAGTAAATTGGAACCTGATATTAACAAACTTATTAAACAGCATCAGATTCATTCTTCACATTAGTTTTTATATATGGATCGATTATTTTAGTTTTATTTTTAATAAAAGATTCTCTGTTTTAATACTATAAAGTTGTGTTTCAATAACCATTCTTATTGGCACGTGGAGCCCGTAAGAGTTAACTTGAGACCTAAGCGCCGTTGTATGTTACCTACTGCGCTCAGGTTTCAAGTTGCTGGTTATAGTAAAAGTTTCGTTTAGAATTCTCCGTTAATATACATATATTGGTCACAATAATTAATTTGAAGTTATAGCGGTTTTTAAATAAGTGAAAAAATGGGGGCGCTAAAAAAATATTTTTTCTCAAAGTGGGCGGTAGGCAAAATAAGTTTGGGAACCACTGCATTACACAGTTTGGATGCATGAAGATTGGAAAACGTAATAATGACAGATCCAACTTTGAGACGCAGATGATGCGGCGGTATACCAAGCCTCTCCAGAGAATTTAAAAATTCCATTGGATAATTCACGGCGTCGTCTTCATTGTCAAGACGATCGATCGATTTGTATGAGCGCAAGTCTCCCAGAGTTTGAAATGAATCTTCCTGTTTAAGTCATCAATATCGGTATTTTTGGAAACTATCATTGCACGTGCACTCAAGGAATCGTAGTTACGATAAATTACGTTAAAGCTGCATACACCTTATCATTCACAGTACGCAATGACTCAACGGAAGCTGAACCGCGTACATTTATCAATAGCAACCGAAGGTAGAAACAATCGTCGTTTTGTCGTCAGGTGGATTGTGTAAATTCGTGCTAATGCATTAGTTGAGAACACTCTTGGATGTGCTGGATCTACTGGTTGGCCTTACTTTCTGCCTAACCATTTCTTCGACGATGCATTCCAAGTCTAAAATCAAGGCATTTCCGAATAGAGCAATGTTCTCGTAAATGGATCATGAATTGCAAAATTAAATGTCCTACAAAGTGCTTTGTTGCAGTTCACGTATCGACCGTATCGTTCAAGACCAATAACCGCCATGCTGCTTCCTTTGGTGACTTATTTACAAACGTATTTTATCGATTACACCAAACTGCAATACTCAACATTTATATGATTTGAATGTGAATTAGACAATAATGGTGAATATAGTACGATCCATGTGTTGTCAACTTCGATATTCATTGAATGCTGAATGTTCTGTCATTGTCGTCTGGTGAGCAACGCCGATAGAGTGGATATCCATCATTTTTAGTTTGTGTTTCCGAAAGAAAAGCACGTGGATACTGTTTCGTGCATTTATTGTGAAACATACAAACCGAAGTGGAATTGTGGTGTCCGCAAGGTCCATTAACCTTATTGGTTTTTATCACTTCGTATAATACTGGATCTTTCTTTGCATCAGGAATTTCCGCATGATTAAATGATTTCATCAATTTGATCTGGTGTAACCACCATCCACCATCCACAATCCAAAGAAGAATGTATGCGTGCGACAAACCTTTCTTTTGCCACTCAAGAGAGTACATCTAGCGTCTAACAGCACCATATATATGTACGTTGCTTCAAGATAAAGGCCATCGAAGCTGTTGCTTGAAAAGTCTTGCTGTGACATCGTGACGATCGCTTGCTGATTGACCGCGATCCATAATACCGCACGTATGTCATCGCATCCTGGGAGTACTCGGTCATGTGCCTTGGGCTGCTAATGTATGTTGATGCAAAAAAGAACGCCGACCGATATTAGCGTGACCTCTTCGTGGCATCGTAACAAATTTCAATCTGTAATTGATTACTTTGTGTGCAACAGTCATACCATTTTCACTGAACATTTTTCAAACATGTTTGAAGCAAACGACAAATTTGAACGACTCAAATAATTGAAAAACCAAACAAAAAAAATTGGAAAGAGGAATTGTATGGAAAAAATTAACTTTTTGAAATAATCCAATTTTCCGACTTTTCCTCACGAAAAGCATACAGTTTTTTTTTATTTCTTAACGTTCCCCGATCCAAACAGAACATTCTCTGAAAATTTCATCAAGATTGGGTCAGTCGTTCCCTTAGCGTTACTAATAAACAAACAATCATTCGTTTGTATGGGAAAAAGAAAAGGGCTGTTTTTAGGGGGTTTCCGGCAATTATTCGAATTTTTTCTTCCCGTAAAAACCATCCTTGAGCCTCAACGAACATTTTAAAAAAAGAATTGGCAAAATTGGTCCAGGCGTTTTTTAGTTATGCGCTTACCAACACATTTTGCGATTCATTTTTATATACATACTAGCTGACCCCGCAGCCGTTGTCCTGCGTGAAATTATATGGTTTGTAATGAAAAGAAAGTTAAATTTCTCATTTCATTTTTTTTTTTCAATGTAACGCAGCTTTATAAATAACATTTTTCGGTTTCTGTTCTGTTGTACAGAAAAGATGGTTTTCCAACTCGTGAGCACGCCACGGCCGTGTGAAAAACATAGCATTTCCAAATTTATGCCTCACACTATGCGACTATATTTAGGTCCTGTTGATTGACATCTCAAATTCAATTTTCACTGGAAACGGAATACGTTTGAACTTAAAAGAGAAATCCTTAGACCTCAAAAGAATTCGTAGAATCAAGCATTCTCCTCCTTGTATTCGATAGGTGCGTCACAATCAGTCAGGTTCCATTACACACTTTCGGCGCTTGAAGATTGCGAAATATAATAACGACGGATCTTACTTTGAGACGCAAATGATACGGTGGCATACCAAGCCTGTCTAAAGAATTTAGTACTACCACTGGATAATTCACGGCGTCGTCTTCATACGACCGATCGATTTGTATGAGCGCAAGTCTCCCGGAATTTGACTTTAAATCTTTCAGTTGAAGTCAAAAACATCGGTATTTTTGGCAGCTAACATTGCACGTGCACTTAAGGAATCGTAGTTACGATAATTTGGCCAATGTCCGAACATTTGTGATGAGTTCATCTTTCGTGAATTGATAAAGGGAAGATGGAATTGATATCGAACCACCGGAAGTATCAACCGTTATTGTACCATTTCCAATTTTTAGCGAAGACGATGTAAAATGTCTTTGACAATGTCGATGTTTATATCGAAAAGTATGCGAACGTCATTTTCATTCCAGTGATTAACGTGTTCCAGCATTTGTAATTGCTGGCTTACTTCTCCAAAACTTTCACATATTCCCATATACCATTCACAGTAAACAATGACTCAAATAAAGTTGAACCGCGTACATTAATCAATAGCTACCGAAGATAGAAACAATCGTCGTTTTTCGGGTGGATTGTGTAAATTCGTCCTAATGCATTAGTTGATAAGACACCTGCATGTCAATCTACTGGTTGGCCTTGCTTTCTGCGTAACTATTCGACGATGCATTCCATGTATAATACCAAGGTATTTTCGAATAGAGCAATGTTCTCACAAACGAATCACTGACGAAAGTTGAGAAAAAACTCGTCAATGTTAATTTTGTTGCTCTCGATGTTTTCCACTGGCTATACTGTATTCTCTGGGTTGAAATACACTCTTTGGCCATTCTCCAAATTAACTGCGAGACGCACAACAGTCGGAAAACGTTCATGAATTGTAAAAGTAAATATCCTACAAAGCGCTTTATTGCAGTTCACGTATCGACCGTATCGTTCAAGACCAATAATCGCCATGTTGCGTCCTTTGGCGACGTACTTACAAACGTATTTTATCGATTACACCAAACTGCAATACTAAACATTGATATGAGTTTTGAATGTGAATTAGACAACAGTGGAGAATATAGTACGATCCATGTGTTGTCAACTTCGATACTCCCGCCTCTTAATTGAATGCTAAATGTTCTGCCGTTGTCGTCTGGTGAGCGACATCGATAGAGTGGATATCCATCATTTCTAGTTTGTGTTTCCGAAAGAAAAGTACGTGGGTACTGTTTCGTGCATTTATTGACATGAATCTTATTGGTTTTCATCACTTCGTATAATACTGGATCTTTCTTTGCATCAGGAATTGCCGCATGATTGAATGATTTCATCAATTTGATCTGATGTAATCACCTTCAACCATCCAAAGAAGAATGTGTGCGTGCGCAAACCTCTCTTTTGCCACTCAACAGGGTACATCTAGCATCTAACAGCACCATAGTATATGCGTTGCTTCAAGATAATGTCCATCGAAGCTGTTGCTTGAAAAGTCTTGCTGTGACATCGTGACGATCGCTTTCTGATTGATCGCGACCCATAATACCGTACGAATGTCATCGCATCCTGGGAGCACTCGTTCATGTGCCTTGGGCTGCTAATGTGTTGATGCCAAAAAGAACGCCGACCGATATTAGCGCGACCTCTTCATGGCATCGTGACAAATTTCAATCTATAATTGATCACTTTATGTGAAAAACACATAACATTTTCACTGTATAATTTTAAAAAATTTTTGAAGCAAACGCCAAATTTGAAAGATTTAAATAATTGAAAACCAAAACAAAAAAATTGAATAAAAAATTTGTATGGAAAAAATTAACTTTTTGGAATTGTTCAATTTTCCAACTTTTCCTCATGAATGACATACAGGTTTTTTTATTTCTAAACCTTCCCCAATCCACGCAGAACATTCTCTGCAAATTTCATCAAGATTGGTTCAGTCGTTCCCTTAGCGTTGCTAATAAACAAACATCCATTCGTTTCTATGGGAAAAAGAAAAGGGCCGCTTTTAGGGATTTTCCGTCAATTTTTCGAGTTTTTTTCTCCGCATAAACCATCCCTGAACCTCAACGAACATTTTAAAAAAAGAATTATCAAATTTGGTTCAGTCGTATGAAAGTGATGCGCGTACATACATTTTGGCGATTCATTTTTATTTATATAGATTATATATGTAGATGTAAGTATATAAGATTTTAGAAAAAAAGTGGTATGTTACAAATTTAATATTATGTTTTGCTTCTAAATAATCAGACAGTGACTAAAAGGAAGACACAAGACAACTCGCACGACAGCCGGTTGTACGTTACCGAAATTGACCCAAATTTTATCCGGCCAAGGGCTTTTTTAATTCGGCGATCTGACCCTATTTTGATGGGTCAGTTCTAGGTTAAGATTGTCATTATTGATGCAACTCTTAGCAGCAAGATTGCTCAGCAACCTCCTGACCGGCATTGAGTCCAACCCGAGCCCGGAGGAACTTTTCTGCTGAGTTTGGATGGAGCTATATGAAGACCTGCTCAGTCCTTAAGATATTCAGGGAGTGGACCATAAGTTACGTAGCCCCATGCTGCCAAGGCACTACTCGCGTACTGCACCACCTCCAGCCGAGTGTCCAACAAAGGACCTCTACTCTCCCTAGAAGCTTAAACGGGCAACATTACTTCCAATCTATTTAGACCGAGAACTCCTTCACCGCAATACCCATTCCAACGGACATAATCGTTAACGAACGTCAATGGGATCGCAGCAGCTCCCGCTCGCGGAAGTCGGAAGAGTGGTCCCTCTACAGAAACCTAGGAAACCTGCCAACAAAGGAGACTCTTATCACCCGATAACTCTCCTCTCGCCAGCAGTGAAGACACTTAAGGCCTTGCTACCACCGATATCCTCCGCAAAGTGCACAGCACAACCACAGCTCTTAATTAAATAAACTATGTGGCCTCAACCAAAAACCACCTTGTGAAGCCTTTGGCACAGTCAATCACACAACGTTACTTGAGGACATTGAACAATCCATGCTTTTTTCAGGATTGAAGAGGTGAACTATAAACTACCTGAGAAGTCGGCAATCATCCGGACTGTTTCGAGGTCAAAATTCCAAATTAAGAGAATTCAACAGGAGGTTCCTCAAGGTGGTGTTCTCTCCCCGTTACTGTTTAATTTCTACATTTCGAGACTCCCCCACCACCAGTGAAAATTGCTATCACCTCTTACGTCGATGATTGCACGATATTAACGTAAAACGACGTAAACGACGCGAGAAAGGTCGGCGTTTTCTCTGAACGGAATCTAACACTTTCCCCCACTAAATCCACAGCGACCATATTCACAAACTGGACAAAGGAGTATAGTTTAGTCGATGTCGTTAAATTTACGACTGTCAATAATCATAAGATTTTAAGTTTGACACTAGACAGTCTGTGCTCCTTGACTCCTCGTACAGCCGCGATAACCGCAACAAAGGAAAAGATAAAGAAAAGTTTTCGGCTATATACAAGGCAATAGGCCGTCCGGTCCTTAGTTACTCCGCACCAATATAAATGCAGTGAAACGCAGACCAAAACGCTTCAACGCGGCAAAGCACTGCTCCCTGGACTATAACGGGATGCCTCTTGATGTTCCGGTCGAACACCTACACAGTCAGGCACATATGCTTCTGTTTAATGAACATAGCGACATACAAGCAGTTTCTGCTTGTAGCGGATCCGCTTTCTAGAAACATCAAGATGTTTTTCCTTACCACGACGACGACATTGTACACCGAAGGAACAAAAAATTGAAAGAAGCCGCAGGTATTCATCGTAAAAAGCTGTCCTCAACCCTTATAAATGAAAAAAATGAATTTGACATAAATGGAAAGAAAAGTATATGGAAGAAATTTATTGAAAACATTTTTTCGGATGACAGTAGATTGAACCAGAACCTTTATCTCCATTACAGACCAACTGGCAATTATAGAATATTACAAAAGGCGAAATAGAGAGAGTTATACAATCAATGAAAAATTACAAAGCAACAGGTCCGGATGAGGTTCTAGCTGAAGTTAATTAATGACTAAAATATGACTCTCTTCTTCTTCTTAATTGGCGTAGACACCGCTTACGCGATTATAGCCGAGTTAACAACCGCGCGCCAGTCGTTTCTTCTTTTCGCTACGTGGCGCCAATTGGGTATTCCAAGCGAAGCCAGATTCTTCTCCACTTGGTCCTTCCAACGGAGTGGAGGTCTTCCTCTTCCTCTGCTTCCCCCGGCGGGTACTGCGTCGAATACTTTCAGAGCTGGAGTGTTTTCATCCATCCGGACAACATGACCTAGCCAGCGTAGCCGCTGTCTTTTAATTCGCTGAACTATGTCAATGTCGTCGTATATCTCGTACAGCTCATCGTTCCATCGAATGCGATATTCGCCGTGGCCAACGCGCAAAGGACCATACGTCTTTCGCAGAACTTTTCTCTCGAAAACTCGCAACGTCGACTCATCCGTTGTTGACATCGTCCAAGCCTCTGCACCATATAGCAGGACGGGAATTATGAGCGACTTATAGAGTTTGGCTTTTGTTCGTCGAGAGAGGACTTTACTTTTCAATTGCCTACTCAGTCCGAAGTAGCGCCTGTTGGCAAGAGTAATCCTGCGTTGGATTTCCAGGCTGACATTGTTGGTGGTGTTAGTACTGGTTCCTAAATAGACAAATTATCTACAACTTCACAGTTATGACTGTCAACAGTGACGTGAAAGCCAAGTCGCGAGTGCGACGACTGTTTGTTTGATGACAGGAGATATTTCGTCTTGCCCTCGTTCACTGCCAGACCCATTTGCTGACTACTAACGGCGCGGGTGTTGAGGCCGATGATGTCAATATCATCGACATACGCCAGCAGTTGAACATTCTAATAAAAGATGGTACCTTCTCTATTTAGTTCTGCAGCTCGAATTATTTTCTCCAGAAGCAGGTTGAAAAAGTCGCACGATAGGGAATCGCCTTGTCTGAAACCCCGTTTGGTATCGAACGGCTCGGAGAGGTCCTTCCCGATTCTGACGGAGCTTTTGGTATTGCTCAACGTCAGCTTACACAGCCGTATTAGTTTTGCGGGGATACCAAA
>NC_064303.1:41642767-41662767 GCF_023373825.1 Bactrocera dorsalis
GTTTATGTGACAGTACACCCGATAGTTCAAGTGAATTTAAAAACTCCACAGGATATAAAGTACTTAGTTCCGTATCTTTAATTGTATCCATTGACAAATATTCCTTAATTTTTCCCTGAACCTCGTTTAAAATATCAGTGTTGATCCTATTAACAATTTCATTTCTTGGTGCTAATATTGCTCTTGCACACAACCACTGATCACTACACAAATTTTGTTGCAATTCCGGAAAAACATTAGCAATGAAATCCACATCACTTTCTACTAAATTACAAAATTCTCTTCACAGTAATATATAGCCTTCTAAACAACCATCACCAATTTTCAACAACATTTGTGCGTAAAGTTCTGAATCCACGTCATTATGAAGATGCACTCTCATATTCGTTTTCAGGCGGAGTTTTTCAACTGTCGACCATAAGCGTGGTGATTTAATGCACGCTTGAATTTCATCTGCTGGTGTCCCCCTCTGAATCACTGGGAGGGTTTCACGGAAATCACCAGTCAATAAAACTACCATGCCATTTTGGATATACCAGATTTCCGCTTCCGTGGCATTTTCTCAGAAAAGCAGAGTAAGAATTAACATCAGCGAGTAAGATCTAAAATAATGAAATTACTGCTAACCACAAAAATTACGGATTACCTAAAAAATTTGAATAGTTTTATACTGCGTGTAACGACAGAATCAAATAACAATAAATATAGAAAAATTAATATTATTATGTTAATACAACTCTAACAAATAATTTCGACCAAATTAGTTATCACAAAAACGATACTCACGGACTTTTTTTAGATCATTAAAAGAGAAATAATTCTTTCATACATAACTTTTATGTATCTTGAACCGCTTTCGAAGCCCTCAAAGATAAATAATTTCCCCCGTTTTTTACACATTTACCACTGTTTCTTCGCTCCTATTGGTCGCAGCGTGATGCTATATAGCCTATAGCCTTCCTCGATAAATGGACTATCCAACACAAAAATTATTCAATTCTAACCAGTAGTTTCGGAGATTAGCGCGTTCAAACAAACAAACTCTTCAGCTTTATAATATTAGTATAGATTTGGTCAAACCATTTGGCAAAAGCCTTTTCAATTTCTTTATTACAGCTTCCACGCAAACGCTTGCGTTTCATGCAGGTGGCGTTTGCAGCTTCCTCCACTTGTTTGCGATTCTTCAAAATCCTATTTATGGTTGAAATATCACACTTAAAATGATTTGCAATGTCTTTTTTCGGTTTTTCATTACGCTCCACTAAATGAAGAATCTGTATTTTTTGTTTAATTGATAAAATTGTGATTTTTCGCCCTTTGCCAGGCATTTCGGAAGTTTTTAGATTGAATTCGTTTTAACAACTAGCGATGCTCGATAAACTAGCGGTGCAAGTTGAATTAAGAATCGATTGTATACTGCTGCCACTGAACTTCAAAATTTGGAAATATTTTAAAAAATTTTAAAGCGCACTTAAGCCGGGAAAATTATAAGTAACGTTGTTAATTGTGGTACGAAAAATTTAGGTACTTAGGCGGGTCGGGTAATTAAGCGGGGAGACACTTAAGAGAGGGATTTTCCTCAGATTACATTAAAAAATTCACGGTGCCCGAAAATGTTGGTTACTTAAGCGGGGGGGTACTAAAGCGAGTTTCACTGTAGTTCTATAACAGAACTAATATCGTTTCTAATAATGTAAAATAATATATATAATAATATAATAATATATAAGTTTAATTAAAATTAAAATAACGTATGTGTAATATATTTAATTAATATTTATTGAATTTAATAAGTTTGCTCTTTTGTTTTATAATAACTGGAATAAAAAAAAATGCAATGCAAATTTCAATTTGTTTTCTTTTAACAAAAACGATAAATAAATAAACAAATAATGCAAGTAAGTAGTGTATTTCGAAAGTCGAATTGTGAGAATATTTATAAATGTACATAAGTATATGGATTGGCTTCAGTATATGTATAACTAAAGAGGTGATATATATCTTGATCTTGTTCTTTCACCTTCGCGTATGTACTGTGAAGAGTTATAATCATTTGTTGGAGAATCAAAGTCTTCTGCAACCCCGTCATCTATTTGCGTGCTTTCGTCATTATATTATGCAATATAACGTAAGTACTAACAAACAAAGCGGAAGTTTCGTGTGAATAATGTAGAACTCGGTGCTTCAACAAACATCTGAAGCGAGATTTTAAAACACCAAATGCTCTCTCTATGCAGTTTCTTGCAGAACCATGTAATTTGTTGTATTTTTGCTCTTTATGGGTATTAGGTGTTCCCACTGGTGTTAAAAGCCACGGTTCTAGAGGATAACCTTGATCGCCAAGAAGCCAAGATTCTCTCCGTTGTTGTTCAGACGTGTTAGTATGCTGACGAATGAGATGTTCTCGTAGGTCAGAAGTTGCCCAAATTCCAGAGTCATGTGTTGCACCCGGAAATTTGGCATTTACAAATGTTAAACATAATCGGTGATCGCAAACCTAAAAACCAATGCATTCAAAAATTGCATTGCCATATACGAGTATGTATGTGCATGCAAAAACAAAACTTACTGCTTCAACATTGATACTGTAGAATCCTTTTCAATTTAAATATAAATTAAGAGGATGTTCAACATTATTTAATGGTGGAGCAATGATAGCAATATGCGTGCAGTCAATTGCTCCTATGGTGCTTTTTATTCCAAATTTTCTAAAAAATCTGGAATATTTTTCAAATAAATTAGTATATTGTTATTTGTATAATACTTTCCCCGTTTTTATAAAGGTTTCTTCCTCTGTCGAAACTTTATTTTTCCTCCCTTCGCCTTCAAAATAAGTTTTGCTACAGCCCGCACACTTCTCGAAAGGGACGACTGATTCATGGGCAAGTTGACGTTGTTACCTACACATTTCTGGTATGAGCTTTGTCCAAAGAAGTTCAAAGCTCCAAGAACGCTTACAGTTAAAGGTAGTGACGTTTTCTGATTATCGTGTAGGGCCAGTTCATCAATTAGGCGACGGCAAATTTCACGAGTTAATCGAAAATTTTGCACAAAGGTATTCTGGCTCAAAGACAATGGATTGCTATCGTCGCGTAATCTTTTTAAATGCACCGTGCGATTCCTATTCTCACAATTTTCATCTTCGTTTAACAATAATAACAAAAGTAAAATGTCTTCCATTTTCACAACAAGATGCACAATCTGATATTTAATTCGTAACGAGCATTTGACATCTTAACAACTGATAAAGAAAATAGCTTTTTATTTCAGACACAGAATACCAACTGCTTGATAAATTTAAAAATTTGACAAATTAGAAATATGTTGAATTTGTCAAGTGCACAGAATAGGGGTGATAGTATGCACAGCGTGGCATAACAGAATCGATGGTTGTGTGTTACCATTATGGAGAAGAACAGCTTTTAAACTTAATTTTGAGGAGTCTATGAACAGCCGCCATTCCTGCGGATGGTATTCAATGTTCAAAGCGTTCATCAAGCCATTTACGTTATTACAGAATGCAAGCTGGTTTTCGGATTTGAAATAGGGCATCAAGTTCTTCTGACGATATCTGTATAAACTGATTTTGACATCCGGTTGAAGCAAATTCCATTGCTTAAGTCTCGATCCTAGTAATTCCGCTTTATCTTTTGGCAAATTTAAATCTCGTATAAGGTCGCTGAGTTCATCTTGCGAAATTGAACATGTTCGTTGCTGCCAAAGCACGGACAACAATATTATATTTAAATCTTTTAGAAATTTCAATGTTAAATAAGATAAGAAATATTCTAGCTATTGTAATCGTACAGTCCACTACTAATAGATATCTATGTTCAAATATATTGAACATACGTAAATAAACACAAAAAAATATATGCATTGATATGCAGAATACAAACATATACATATGAGGCACGTATGCATTAATAAGTGATACGCATGCACTCAAGAAATACATACTAAACATATGTATTTACTTAGGTTTGGGCAATTGATTACAAATGCACATGTGCACTTGAAACAACCCAAACCAAGCAATATAAATTATACTTGTATGACAGCACACACACATGCACATGTATTATTGTATAGTTGAAAACAACCCCATGTGGTGTGCTGTAAATATATATATTTAATTAGATAAGTTAGACTTCTAAAATCTATACTAATATTATAATCTATACTAATATTATAAAGCTGAAGAGTTTGTTTGTTTGAACGCGCTAATCTGGTTCGAATTGAATTGAATAATTCTTTTTGTGTTGAATAGTCCATTTATCGCGGAAGGCTATAGGCTGTATAGCATCACGCTGCGACTAATAGGAGCGAAGAAACAGTGGTAAATGTGTAAAAAAACGAGGGAAATTATTTATCTTTGAGGGCTTCCGTTCCTTGCGCTGCGAAAGCGGTTCAAGATACACAAAAGTTATGTATGAAAGAATTATTGCTCTTTTCATGATCTAAATAAAAGTCCATGAGTACCGTTTTTGTGATAACTAATTTGGTCGAAATTATTTGTTAGAGTTGTATTAACATAATAATATTAATTTTTCTATATTTATTGTTATTTTCTTCTGTCGTTACATGCAGTATAAAACTATTCAAATTTTTGAGGTAATCCGTAATTTTTGTGGTTAGCAGTCATTTTATTATTTTAGATCTTACTCGCTGATGTTAATTCTTACTCTGCTTTTCTTAGAAAATGCCACGGAAGCGGAAATCTGGTATATCCAAAATGGCATGGTAGTTTTATTGACTGGTGATTTCCGTCAAACCCTCCCAGTGATTCAGAGGGGGACACCAGCAGATGAAATTCAAGCGTGAATTAAATCATCACGCTTATGGTCGACAGTTGAAAAACTCCGCCTGAAAACGAATATGAGAGTGCATCTTCATAATGACGTGGATTCAGGACTTTACGCAGAAATGTTGTTGAAAATTGGTGATGGTTGTTTAGATGTGACGTTGAAGGCTACATATTACTGTCAAGAGAATTTTGTAATTTAGTAGAAAGCGATGTGGATTTCATTACTAATGTTTTTCCGGAATTGCGACAAAATTTGTGTAGTGATCAGCGGTTGTGTGCAAGAGCAATATTAGCACCAAGAAATGAAATAGTTAATAGGATCAACACTGATATTTTAAACGAGGTTCAGGAAAAAATGAAGGAATATTTGTCAATGGATACAAGTATAGATACGGAACTAAGTACTTCATATCCTGTGGAGTTTTTAAATTCACTTGAACTATCGGGTGTACCGTCACATAAACTTCAATTGAAACTAAATGTACCAGTAATGCTTATGCGAAATCTAGATGCTCCTCTGCTATATAATGGAACAAAGCTTCGGATAACAAAATTGGGACAGAACATACTTGGTGCTACTATTTTAACAGGTGTCGGTATGGGAAATATTGTTATAATACCTCGGATACCAATTGTTCCCACTGACTTTTCATTCAAATTTAAAAGGGTTCAGTTTCCCCTCAAGCTTAGCTTTGCTGTTACTATAAAGAAGGCACAAGGACAAGCATTACAGGTAGCAGGAGTGCATTTAGAAAACCCATGCTTCTCTCATGGTCAACTTTATGTAGCCTGTTCACGTATATCTAATGCCCAGAATTTACACATATTTGCACCCGACGGGAAAACTTATAACAAACACAAAAATACAAAAATATCCAAGGTTAACACTCTGTATTTTATTTTTTTAAATTGTTAGAATTCAGAATTATTTATTTTTGTTACGGTGAAATATATTTTAACATTTTTTGTTGCATTTCAATACGCATATTTTAAGGTGTTGAAACTTCATTGTCTGTAGTAATTTTTAAAAATTGTTGATCTCAGCCAAGCAATAAAATTTAGTTAT
Organism: Bactrocera dorsalis; assembly: GCF_023373825.1. Taxonomy (NCBI): domain Eukaryota; kingdom Metazoa; phylum Arthropoda; class Insecta; order Diptera; family Tephritidae; genus Bactrocera; species Bactrocera dorsalis. The sequence goes on from NC_064303.1 coordinate 41,648,641, forward strand.
CATTTTGACGCATTTCTATTATTATACCCTTACCCTTTATCTCTCATACTTACTTAATGGCTCCACTGCGGGCGAAGCCGCGGGTAAAGTATAATATAGTATATATTATGAGATTTAGGTGATACAAAACCGTTAAGTAAACAAAATATTCATCATCTGTAACAACATGTTGCAGTAATATAAAAAGTAGTGAAAATTATATTATATAACTTTTAAATAGCAAAAAAAATTAAAAAAAATGTAAAAGACGTAGTAAAGTAAGCTGGGCAGAATGTTTAGAGAAAACTATTTGTGTACCTTGGCAAGCGAAATATAAATATATAATAATATATATGTATAAAACTAAAGGCGGTATGTACTATACATATACAAAAATATTCAAGAATGCAAAGAACCGAGAAGTTCAGCAGTTTGAATTGAAATAGGTCAAGCTGTTATTTGGCTGGCAGGTAAAAACACTTACTGCAAACTGCGTAGTGAGCAATGGCAACCACTTCTTTTCTTATGTCATTTATAATCCGGTTTGTTATTATGCTTTTGCCAATTTATTCTGCTCGTTTCTTCTAGACGATAATAATTTTCTTTGTTGTGTGATAGTTTGTATATGTGTGTGTTTGTACATTTGATAATTTCAGCGTCTTTAATAAGCGCATTTTTTTCGAATACAAGTTTTTTACCACCTTTGTACCAATATATTCAATATACAATGTACTTTTTTGCGTTATTTTAAATATCGTTTTTTTTACTTCTTTATTTCGTTCTATTTTGTAGGTTTCTCCAAGCGTATTAACCAGTTATAAAGCTTAATGAATGTGCTGAGGGCGCCTGCTTGCATTGCGGTGACGGTAAATGATTAAGTGACTTACAACTTCTATTCATTCTTTTTTCGCATTTCAGTTGGAGATTTTTTGTTTGTTTATGCCTTCGTAGTTAATGCCCGCAGAGAGGCTTGGTATTTGGTTGATGACTCGGAAATATTAAGGAAAGGAACGAAAATCATAATTGAACTTTGAAATTGAAATCAAAGGATGTATAGGAAATCAAAAAAATTCTTAGCTAAAGAAAAAGTTTATAACAATTCAGGATTTTATTAGACTAGGTATCAACTGCAGTTTTAAGGAAGTTTGCTATCTAGCAATCAATTTATTGTTGCCAATTATTATCTGAGCAACAGTATTTAGCTTCAATTATTAGTAATATTTTTAATTTATAATACTAAACTTTGACCTAAGATTTTACTTTTAGAAATGTTAGTATAATCCCGGGTAAATAAAACGAAAAATATGTAATTATTTAATAACTTCGTCTTCACATTAATCCTCAATGTTTACAACGTAGTCCTCTCTTTAGAGGAAATTTAAAATTAAAGATCTATTTTTTGCCAGTAAATTTATATATGATTACTGGCGCTAGGTTATCTTGCATTGGGGCCTTCTTGTGCATTTTAGCACGATTCTGAGAAGCTTCTGTTTTCGTACAAAAGCAGTGTCTTTCGGCTAAGGCTTACAAGTTTTAAGAAAATGGACCCAAATCTTTAAATTTCTACTATTTCCGAAATCATTCCGTTTTTGCTATAATGATTTTTCGAATAGGAATATAATATTTACTTTGTGATAATTATTGGTAATCGTTTATGTCATAATGTAGTTAAACCGTATTTGTACTAGTTTTACTATTGAAACATAATATCTATATATACTACATACGAATTTTAGATATGGTACATATGTATCAACCATCTGCTACAAAAATGCAATTAATATCACTTATACGCCCTGTCCTCCTCATCTGTTTTCTACAAATATACAATTTTTTTTCTTACCATCCATATTTCACATTTCATTTTATGAAATACTAGCGGACCCGTCCACGCTTAACTGTGGCTAACTACTAATACCATCTATATGATTTCTATTAGTTGGATTATAACTATTAGTTAATGAGATATAGCATTTTTGTGAAGCAACTTGTGTTAGTTTACAAAAAAAATTTATCACAAAGCACTTCGTGTGTTAATAAAGCATTGCTTTTTGGGGGAAAATACTGTTGAATTTGGGCTCAGGGAAATCCACCGATGAAAAGATATTTGCTAAGCTTAAAGAGGCGAAAGCTCTGTGCAAAGTGGGTGCCTCGCAAGTTCATAATCCAACAAAAACAACGAATAACTGATTCTGAGAAGTGTTTGAGTGCTCTTTAATCGTAATAAAACCGAATTTTTGCGTCGGTGTGTGACAATAGAAACATAGCTCCATCATTTCCCACTAAAATCCAATCGACAGTCATTCTAGTGGACTGCCATGATGAACCGCTTCTCAGGCGTGGAAAGAGGAAAAAGTCGGCTGGAAAGGTTATGACATCAGTCTTTTGGCATGCGCGTGGTATATAACATACTCAACGACTGGTTTCTGACCGAGTTGTCTATTACACTGCGTATTTGGTTCCAGCCCTTATCTACTATTCCAATTTTACAATTTTATTATTTTTGAGGAAGAATCTGTTTGAAATTGTAGGCAGATATTCAAATGATTCTTGAACAAATGCTTATTATTTGAAATATAATTTTTGTATTAGTGAGTTGTATTAAATTTTAACATAAAGAGTAAAAGTTATCATATGTCCTTACCCTGGTTATATATGTACCCAGTCTGCTAAAGTAAGCCAATAATTTACAAAAAAGTTCGCTTTCCGTATAGCTACAATAAAAGAGGCTTATTGAAAATTTACAAAACAGTTGGCAAATACGCCAATTCTAATATGTGAGCATTCGCCCTCCCATGTCTCTGCATGACATTATTTGGCTGGAGCAGAGTTTATGTATAGTATGTTTTGTCCTTTAGCTAGTGAGATGTCTAGCTGATTCAGCCGACCATTTGTGGATTTGCGTGTTGTTCTTACTAAGTAAGAAATAATACAAAATGCTCTGTCATATTATATTTCATTCTTCAATGAATCATGATTTTTATAACATATTATTTGCCTAGCATAGCTTAATAACCAAGATGAACCTTTTATGGTTAGTGAAAATAATATGAGAATATCCGCTTTATAGAAAAATAATTTATAAATAATAGTGATTAAAATATTAGATATATATGTATGCATGTATGGGTTAGAAAATTTTTCTTTTAATGTTTTACATACTTAAAGTGGTTAATAACTGCCCATCCTAAAAGAGTTAATGACACAATGTTGTAATTTTTATAATGTACCAAACCATTGTTGTTTCATTATTAGCCTAAAAGAAGGCTTCATAATTAGAATCCTACACACAGTTACAAAATAGTTAGTAGAACTCTGAATTGAAATTTTCACAAGAAAAGTGTGGATAATAAAGAAAATTCTAAAATTTACATCAATAGCGAATTTTCCAATTTTCACAAATTTTCTCGAGTCGGATCCAACAGCCTTAACAAATTCGTGGCAGAAAAGCTATGAAAACATCTGCATGAAGCTGCAATGTAAGTAATATGTCGGATTAGCACGGCACTGCTTTTAATTATAAAGACTCCCTAGAAAATTAAAAAAGAGAAAGTTAAAGTATTTGTATTCACACCATTTCTAAAAAAGCATAAGATACATTTTAGTCATGACTTTTGCTAGTACACAAATTTTCATAAATTATGTGTCCGCAAGATTGCTAGCAATACTAACATTTCAACAAAGAAGTTCCTCAATTTTGCTTTTGCTAATTATAGTACAATATCTTCAAAAGAAGTATTTATTGAAAATGTTGTCAATAAAAATTTTTGTAAATTTTCCAATGACTGAATTATTTTTAGTTTACCGCAGATGTGACCAGTAATTGGATAAACTTTAGATGCGCAATATCGGCGTATAGTTTCTCACATACACTAAAGCCAAACCAAGCAAAACGCAAGCAATTCTCATATTTTCTCTTAGAAACCACACATATACCTATGTATTTATGTATATGCATTGACCAGTTTTGGTTTAAATGCCTGGATTTTTTGGTATTTCTTTTTGTATAACTTTCTCATACAACCAAATTAAATTAAGTCAACTTCACTAAAGAGTCTGTCGAGATTTTACTGTCAATTTGTACTACGAAAAATTGTATGCATGATTATATTTACGCACACCTATAAATCTTAGTAATTTCTGTTCAAATGTTTAGAAAATTATAGCATATTTACTAATCGAAAGTAGGGATAAGTGCATCTGTTTAATTGTACTTAATGGTGATAGAATGTTGAGTATGTGGGTTTCTATTAGAAAAAGTAATAAGAGCGGCACAACTGCTAGAATATGCAAATAAATATGTATATGATTTCATGGGTTACAAAATATTTCCCAAGATGTTTTGGAAAAATTTAAAGAAGTTTTTTTTTATCGATTTGGTATAATAAAGTATAATAAAGCTATTTTCTTTATTTAAAAATACTTTAACACCTAAAACTAATTAATAGATATCACCGATTGTATGAAAATAATTTTTGTTCTTATACCACAGTACCTCTCAAGATTCATACGGTGAAGCTGTAGTTAAAAAGTAAAATTTTTCGAGAATGAAATGACCCAATTTCCGACCCGATCAGTAAAAGGCTTTTTATCATGCTCCCATCAAATTAAACCCAAGTTTTTATTCAATAAAAACATATGGTAGAAATATCACTCATTAATCGAATATATTTATAATTAACTGACCCCGCAGCCGTAGTCCTGCGTGAAATTCTTTGTTATGAAATGAAAAGAAAGTTGAATTTATGTTGTGTTGAAAATCATTTATTTGCCATTTTTCTGCATTTTCTTCAATGTAACGCAGCTTGATAAACAACATTTTTTTGTTACTGTTCCGGTGTGTAAATGTACAGAAAAGATGGTTTTCCATCTCGTGAGTACGCCACGTGTATCTGACCGTGTGAAAAACAGAGCATTTCCAAATTTATGCTACACACTATGAGACTTTCCTTGTTTTCTGCTAATTGTCATCTTAAATGCAATTTTCACTGGAAACGGAATACATTTAAACTGAAATGGCAAATCGTTAGAACTAAAAGGAATTCGTAGAATAAAGCATTCTGCCCCCTTATATTCGATAGCTGCGTCATAATCAGTAGGATTCCATTACACGGTGCATGAAGATTGCGAAACTAATAACGACAGATCCAACTTTTACACGCAAATGATGCGGTGGCATGTAAAGCCTCTAAAAAGAATGTAGAAATTCCATTGGATTATTGTCAAGACGATCGATCGATTTGTATGAGCGCAAGTCTCCAGAAATTTGACTTTGAATCTTCCAGTTTAAGTCAACAACATCGGTATTTTTGACAGCAAACATTGCGCGTGCACTTAAGGAATCGCAGTTACGATAATTTGGCCAATGTCAGAAACATTCGTGATGAGTTCATCTTTCGTGAATTGATAAACGGCAGTTGGAATTGATATCAAACCACCGGAAGTATCAACTGGATTTGACCCTTTTCTAATTCTTAGCGAATACGATGTAAAATGTCTTCCGCAATGTTATTTTTGTTCGTATCCTATAATTGACGCGTATTTGAACGCTGATATTTCGAAACGATCATCGCGAAAAAGTGTGCGAACTTCATTTGCATTCGAAGATAGCGATAGCTACCACCGCCCATCGTTTGATTCCAGTGATTATAATGTTGCAGCAATTGTAATTGCTTGCTTACTTCTCAAAAAGTTGCACACACCGTAACATTCACACTACGCAATGACTCAAATGAAGGTAGAAGCAATCGTTGTTTTTCGGGTGGATTGTGAAAATTCGTCCTAATGCGTAACTATTTCTTCGACGATGCGTTCCATGTATAATATCATAGTATTTCCAAATAGAGTAATGTTCTCGCAATCGGATCACTGAGGAAAGTTGAGAAAAACCTCGTCAATGTTGATTTTGTTGCTGGCGGTGTTTCCACTGGCTGTACTGTATTCTCTGGGTTGAAATAGCAATCTTGCAATACGCAAAGCCATCGAGAGTCCGCCAGTTGAGTGCGGTTGTTAGCTCGTTAATAAAACTTGATTTTTCACACAGCTTTATTGGCGAGAGCCAATGCAATAATAATAGTAGTAAGCCTTTCCATTTGTTCCAAAGATTTTTTTGTCATTTGACTTATATTTAAGATGACAATGCCACAAGTAATTGATTACATTAGGTAGCCTTCGTAATGTATGAAATTTTATTACCAGTGTGCAGAAATTTTGTTTTTTTAGTGTGCTTGTGTTCAGTAAAAAATTATACAAAATTTTAGTGTGGACTTTGTTAACTAACCATAGTTTATACATCTTTGGGTGGTACTAAAATATTTATATACCATAAACAGGGTATATTAAGTTTGCCGCTAAGTTTTTAACACCCAGAAAGAATGTGTAAGTATATATGTATATAAAGCTCACCATAATGAGGTTAGTTGATTTAGCTGTGTCCGTCTGTCTGTCTGTATATACGCGAACTAGTATCTCAATTTTTGAGATATCGATTTGAAATTTTTCAAAATTCGTTTTCTTTCCAGAAGTTGCTAATTTGTCAGAACTCCTGATACCGGTATGGAAAACTTTTTCATTTGACACGAAAACGAAATTTGTAACGAATTATACAAACTTCGAAGGAATTATTCATATCGGATCGCTATAGCATAAAGCTGCCATACAAACTGAAGGATTGGAATAAAGTTTTTGTAATTGTGAATTGAATTTGTGAAGTGTATTTCAGCTTCAGTACAACCAGAGCTAACTTTCATAATTGGTTTTTATGTAGCAGTAATACTAAACCGGAAAAAAGTTTTAAGGCATTGTACAACATCGTTATTATTATACCTCCCCCTACCTCCATTCAAATTTAAAAGGGTTCAGTTTCCCGTCAAGCTTAGCTTTGCTGTTACTATAAAGAAGGCACAAGGACAAGCATTACTGCTAGTAGGAGTGCATTTAGAAAACCCATGCTTCTCTCATATTAAACTTTATGTAGCCTGTACACGTGAATCAAATGCCCAGAATTTGCACATATTTGCACCCGACGGGAAAACTTATAACATGGTCTACAAAAATATACTAGATTAACACTCTGTATTTTATTTTTTTAAATTGTTAGAATTCAGAATTATTTATTTTTGTTACGGTGAAATATATTTTAACATTTTTTGTTGCATTTCAATACGCATATTTTAAGGTGTTGAAACTTCATTGTCTGTAGTAATTTTTAAAAATTGTTGATCTCAGCCAAGCAATAAAATTTAGTTATCATTTTGACTCATTTCTATTATTATACCCTTACCCTTTATCTCTCATACTTATTTAATGGCTCCACTGCGGGCGAAGCCGCGGGTACAGAGTTAGTTTAAAAATAAAATGACAATGAAAATATTCTCACTCGATGAAGGTCTTCTCATTTCCCCCCACCAGAAGTAAGGAATGATAAATCTTTGTTGAGTATAAAAAGTTGCTTGATCTTACAAATCAAACACTTTGATTATAATTTCAAACACCCACAAACTGTGGCGATTGTGAGGTTGTAGGCTCATTGTAGTCAACTTCCGTTGAATTAATCGTTTCTTCAGAATCTTCCTGGTATTCTTCGGGAGGTCGAGGAACAGGTAAATCGATTCCATATAGTACAGGTCGCGACACAGAGGCTACGTCAGGGTATACTACGCTTTGTGTCTTTTTTCGTGATATACCGTGCTGGATGGGTGGAGTCGAGCAAAAGTAACAGTCATTCGCATGATTGGTAGGTTCCCTCCACATCATTGGTACACCAAAAGGCAATGAACGTTTCTTTTTGTTTAGCCACTTAATCAGATTTGTGTAGCAAGTTGTGGAACTAAAATGTGGTACCCACGATTTGTCTTGGTTTTTAATTTTAATTCCAAAACTAGAAGACCCATCCACGCTTCACTGTGGCTGATACATAGATAATACTACTACTACCATCTATATGATTACTATTAGTTAAATTATAACTATTAGTTGATGAGATATACATATGTAGCATTTTTGTGAAGCAACTTGTGTTAGTTTACAAAAATAAATGGATCATAAAACATTTTTTGTGTTAATAAAGCCTTGATTTTGAGGGAAAATACTATTAAATTTGGGCTTAGTGAAATACACCGTTGAAAAGATATTTGCTAAGCTGAAAATAGACGAAATAAGCAAAGTAGGTGCCTCGCAAGTTCATAATTCAACAAAATAATCGGAATAAAGCCGAATTTTTGCGTCGGTGATAGAAACATTACTCCATCATTCCCCACTGGAGTCCAATCGACAGTCATTCTAGTAGACTGCACATGATGAACCGGTTCTCAGGGGTGGAAAAACGAAAATGGCGACTGGAAAAGTTATGACATCAGTCTTTTGGGATGCACGTGGTATAATACATACTTAACGACTGATTACCGAGCTATTTATAAACTATTTCACTGCATATTTGGTTGCAGTTCTTTTTTTTATTCCAAATACTTAGCAATTGTATTATTTATGAGGAAGAATCTGTTTAAAATTGTACGCATATGTTCAAATGATTCCTACAAACATGAATTTTGAACAAATGCTTGTGATTTAAAATATAATTTTTGTATTTATGAGTTGTATTAAATTTTAACATAAAGAGATAAAGGGTATCCTGTGTCCTTACCCGGGTTCCAAGCTAATTCCCCAGCAATTTTTAGCCAAATCGGTTAAGCTGTTCTTGAGTTATAAATGGTGTAACTAACACAACATTCTTTTATAAATATAGATAATGGAAGTAAGCAGTTTCTAACCGTTGTGTTATTGAGCATCTTTGGTTAGTAAGGGTCACCTTACCACAAATGTAGCAAAAATTGTCTGCACTATTAATACATTTACGCGACATAACGAAAACTGTAGATTTTTCACTAAAAATAACAAAAAAAACGGTAACAATTTCACGTCTTAACTGTTGAAAAAAACACAGTCAACGTTAAACACAACAAAAAATATAAAATATCTAGCTCTTTACCCGCGGCTTCGCCCGCAGGGGAGCCATTAAATAAGTATGAGAGATAAGGGTAAGGGTATAATAGAAATGAGTCAAAATGATAACTAATTGCTTGGCTGAGATCAACAATTTTTAAAAAATTACTACAGGCAATGTAGTTTCAACACCTTAAAATATGCGTATTGAAATGCAACAAAAAATGTTAAAATAAATTTCACCGTAACAAAAATAAATAATTATGAATTCTAACAATTTAAAAAAATAAAATACAGAGTGTTAATCTAGTATATTTTTGTAGACCAGGTTATAAGTTTTCCCGTCGAGTGCAAACATGTGTAAATTCTGGGCATTAGATACACGTGAACAGGCTACATAAAGTTGACCATGAGAGAAGCATGGGTTTTCTAAATGCACTCCTGCTACCTGTGATGCTTGACCTTGTGCCTTTTTTTTATAGTAACAGCAAAGCTAAGCTGGACGGGAAACTGAACCCTTTTTTGAATGGAAAGTCAGTGGGAACAATTGGTATCCGAGGTATTATAACACTATTTCCCTTACCGACACCTGTTAAAATAGTAGCACCAAGTATGTTTTGTCCCAATTTTGTTATCCGAAGCTTTGTTCCATTACATAGCAGAGGAGCATCTAGATTTCGCATAAGCATTACTGGTACATTTAGTTTCAATTGAAGTTTATGTGACGGTACACCCGATAGTTCAAGTGAATTTAAAAACTCCACAGGATATGAAGTACTTAGTTTCGTATCTATAATTATATCCTTTGAAAAATATTCCTTAATTTTTCCCTGAACCTCGTTTAAAATATCAGTGTTGATCCTACTAACAATTTCATTTCTTGGTGCTAATATTGCTCTTGCACACAACCACTGATCACTACACAAATTTTGTCGCAATTCCGGAAAAACATTAGTAATGAAATCCACATCACTTTCTACTAAATTACAAATTTCTCTTGACAGTAATATGTAGTCTTCAACTGCTGGTGTCCCCCTCTGAATCACTGGGAGGGTTTGACGGAAATCACCAGTCAATAAAATGACTGCTAACCACAAATACTACGGATTACCTCAAAAATTTGAATAGTTTTATACTGCATGTAACGACAGAAGAAAATAACAATAAATATAGAAAAATTAATATTATTATGTTAATACAACTCTAACAAATAATTTCGACCAAATTAGTTATCACAAAAACGGTACTCACGGACTTTTTTTTAGATCATTAAAAGAGAAATAATTCTTTCATACATAACTTTTGTGTATCTTGAACCGCTTTCGCAGCGCAAGGAACGGAAGCCCTCAAAGATAAATAATTTCCCCCGTTTTTTACACATTTACCACTGTTTCTTCGCTCCTATTGGTCGCTATATAGCCTATAGCCTTCCTCGATAAATGGACTATCCAACACAAAAAGAATTATTCAATTCGAACCAGTAGTTTCGGAGATTAGCGCGTTCAAACAAACAAACTCTTCAGCTTTATAATATTAGTATAGATAAAATTTCCGCGGGTCTATTATATTTATAAGGCATAAATGCACAATAAGAGCTAATTATGAATTTTAACTTGTATATTTATGTTCAACGAGTGAAATACAATCAATCTAGTATATTTTCATGTAGTAGGCAATTTTGATAAATTAAATTGCAATATAAAATCGTGCTTAATCCCCATAAATCGGAATGTGTATTGAGGGTAAAAGTATATGTTACATAACAAAGTAGTTTTTCTATAATAATATATTGTTTTATTATTTTAAAACCATTGTTTTTTAATAGCCCTTTTCAGTGCTATGCTTTTCTTTATACATCGATTTCAGGTATACAAAAAGTTGTGATCCCTGTTTGTGAATCAAGTTTGTTTATATTAGTTAATGTTTTCTAAGTCTATGTTATTGATTTCAGCAGCAACTTTTTGCAACTTTCTTTGTTATTCATGTTATTCTACCAGGCATGCGAATTTTGTGTGTTATTTTTTATAATTTTTTTTATCTAGGTTTATGTATATTCTTACATATTTTGTTGTTTTTTTTTTCATCATACATTTATATATATACATATTGAGCTTTGGTTTTAATTTTATCATTTTCTCACTTTTATCAAATGTTTGTTTTATACGTACTTCTGTTAGGCACATCTTATCATATCATATATTTGGTGTTTAGAAAATGTGTGAAGAAATAAATATCACTCACCAAAAACTTGATATTAACTTTTTACCCTGCTATGATAACATTTTAAAAGGAAAAAAGTAAATAAAGGTCTCAGAATCTGATGTTGAAGTTGAGATAAAAAAATTATTGCACCACATTGCCTCACAAACGTAATTAATAAACGGATTGAGCCCTACTTACCTATTATCATTAGGAACATGGCATAAATTTGAAAATAATAATTTGGAAGACAATAATTTACATGTCACGACATACGTCCCTGTACAATTGATAATAAAATCGCAAAATGATGAAGAGCACATCCGCTATTGCCGTCCTGTTCGAATATAATTTCAAAAGGAATCAGTTTAATAAACCCTAAATGCACTAGATTTGTGCTAGATCCTGCAAAGGAATTAACTTCAAAATAATCCTGGTTTTATCTTTCTTCGTCAGTCATAACATCGCTTCCGATGAAGATTAAGAATCTGCTGAGTCAAGCAATAAGGACGTGAAGATGTATCGACTCCATCATACACGAAAGAACTAACGGATCGCTACAAATTAGAATTTGCTAAGCCGATTGCTTTTGAGCTTAGATCCTTTTCCTCACCAGTCAAAGAAACTACCATGCAAAAGTAGATCAATTTTATTAAAATCAATTTTTGGTTTAGTTGAATAACATTCAAAAAAATCCCTTTTTTCGTTTATCAAATTTTTTAGATTAATATAATTATTATTATTTAAAATTTGTTGGCTAATTCCATACCGTCCACTGTGCGGCGTCTCGGTGCGGGTCAGAAAAGAGACAGTGAAGTGTGCTGACTCCCAGTCATGTCATACTGGGCGTTCTAAAGGTGCGTCGTTAGACAGCAACTCTATCTATCTACCTACCTATTTCCCAGTATCATTTGATTATTTTTGGGTTAGCAATATGCATGAATAGGCCTTATCAGAGAAAATAAAACTAAGTTTATTTATAACATTTTTACAACTTTTGACCTTTTGATTCAATTTATTTTTTTACAACCTTCATATTTTATTTATATCATGTCGTTTTTACTACAAAATTTTATGTCAACTATGCACATATCCTTAACAACGTGTCCCTTGATAGTATTACTTAAAATATAACGACAAGGAGTGAAGAAGAAGATAACACTTATAATCGTTGTACTTATATATGCAATATAACACAGCAAGAAACAAAACCTATATACATATCGTCACCTGAAATGCAAAATAACGTATCATCAAAAAATTCGAAATTGGGTGTCTTATTGATTACGTTTCATTACATCAAATTACATACACAATATTACATTTGTTCAACATTATCAGGTTCTGCGGTCAGATATAAACCTGTTTCAACCAATATTAAAATTGTGTTTCAATGTTCCATTTTATTTCGTGTTTCATTCATGCCATTGTAAATTTCCGAAAATGTGGTTACGTTATTTTGCATTTCAGGTGACGATATGAATAAGTATGAAAATGTCTTTACATACATAAAGACGTGGTAAATAAATTGGTTTAAGTCAGGAAAAGTAATAGCAAAAAGTAAATGCGAGGTAAGCACTAAATTGCAATTTTTACCGGAAAGTATACGAAGGTAAATTGAGGGTAGCAAAAAAAAAAGTTTAAGGCAACAAAAAATGCATTTAAGGGAAAAAGCTTTCATACTTATATACAATCAAGCAGTAAGATATAAAAATGTTCGATATTTCACAGAGTTCATATGCGAAAACCATAGTTGACCCTTCAGTCAAAGTATTTGTGCTGATGGAAATAAAATCCGAGAGCCGTTCAAAGTTGTCCATACATGCGAATATACCTCTAAGTTTTAGTTGATGACTAAGAACACAAACGATGGGGAAGCAAAATTTGCAACTTACCATATGTTCACAATGGAGGATGGAGTCATGTGGAGAAGTTCACGCAAGTGAAGAAATTTCTTAGGACCATCATTCACTTTGGAGTAGCCAGAAACGATTATTTTATATATGGCTCAAGCAGCTCATGACTTTAGACCTTTGTAACCTCTGGGTAGCCAAAGAATATTCGTTTAAAGGCGAGCTAAAGTGAGAAGGCGAAACGTCCCCCTTTACAGTTGTGCGCTGGCTTTAGGGACCCGCCAAGTAAAAAAACCCCCACATTGAAAAGTAGAGTTCAGCCTCGGATGAGAGACCCCCATTTTGAAGACGATGATGGCAAACCAAATAAGGACTACGAATTGAGGGCATGCACCTGGAATGTCCGGTCCCTTAATTGGGAAGGTGCCGCTGCCCAGCTGGTTGATCTCCTCGTGAAAATAAAGGCTGACATTACCGCCGTCCAAGAAAGGCGATGGACGGGACAAGGACAGAGACGAGTAGGACCTCGAGGCATTTACTACAGTGACCATATAAAGGAGATCAAGTTTGGTGTGGGATTCGTGGTGGGAGAGAGGCTCCGTCGCCGAGTACTATCATTCACTTCAGAAACATCCCCAAATGGGTTGAGGCTGAACGACTTCGCCGTAGCCCGATATATGGTTATCTGTAGTACTAAATTCCAGCACAGGAAAATTCCCCAAGCTACTTGGCTGTCTACGGTTCGAAAAGCCACCAACCAAATCGATCATGTTGTGATAGATGGAAGACATGCCTCCTGTGTTTTAGATCGTTCGACTAACATCGACTCGGACCACTATCTTTTTGCAGCCAAGATTCGCACTCGCCTCTGTGCAGCAAAAAGCGCTCGTCAATAAACACAAGGAAGGTTCGACGTCGAGAAGCTGCAATCACAACAGACAGCTGAACGATTTTCTACTTGGCTTGTACTCCTGCTCTTTGAGAGCACTTCGTCAACAACTCGATATAAGGGAACTGTGGGACGGCATTTCAAACTCCTTACGTACAGCTGCAAGCGAAACCATTGGTTTTCGGAAAGTGCAAAAAAACAGCTGGTACGGCGAGGAGTGCCGTGCCGCAGCAGAGGGAAAACAGACTGCCTACTTCGCAACGCTAC